>NC_056739.1:1963728194-1963975694 GCF_019279795.1 Protopterus annectens
TTAAGGCAATGAGGTGTTAAACAAGTAACTTCCTATAGTATAAGGTTTGTTCTCTCAGCTTCCATCTGCCTACTGTATAACTCTGAGCAACTCAATTCACCAGACAGGGCTCTGGGTCAGTTGGGAAAATGGACAAGGCCCTGCAGTGGTCTCCTAGACCACAAGTCTAATAACCACAAATGAAACTAATTCTCAGTGGAAATGTGCTCTAACCTCAACTCCTATGTTTTTTTTCCTACATGGAAACAACATAAAAATGGGAAAAAAAAGTTATGTACTCACCATAACATTCTATCAGTGTTGCCTGTTTTCATTCTTTCTCAACTGTTGGGTTTGTATCCGACTCGGCTGCTTTTTCTGGGTCGTGGAACATTGAAACTCTTGAGGTCCTCCCTTACCCATAATACCCTAGTAACCTAACATAACAGAATGTGGAACTCAAACTAAGGAACAGAAGTTCCTCCAGCATTTTTCAATCCTTCCAAGAATCAAACAAGGTGATTGGTGGGTGGGAGGGAAGTTGAGGAAGAATGAAAATTGACAACACAGATGGAACATTATGGTGAGTACATAACTTTTTTTTAATCTGATATTGTTATTTTCATTCATTCCTCAACTGTTGGGACAGAGTCCCCAGGTACTTAAATCTCGGGAAGACTCTAAGGAAGGATATATCTGAGTTCCACTGAGCCAAAGGCTGCTCTTCCCCTAGAGACCAGATCCAATTTGTAATGAGCAATAAAGGTATGATGGTTAGCCCAAGTTGTGGCTGCAGAAATATTATCCAATGAGAATCTAGATAAAAAGGCCGAAGAAGTTGCCACAGATCTAGTGGAATGAACTTTTCATGGTTTTAGTAAAGACAAACCCAGTGTTTCATAAACAAAGGTAATCAGTCAACCATTTGGCTAAGGTCACTTTAGAAACTGGTTTATCTAATTTTGATTCTGAAAAAGAAACAATTTTCTGATTTCCTCAAATATTTGGTTAAATGTAGATAAAGCTGTAATTGTCTGTTTGTCTATAAACATCCAAAAGCTGTAACATATATTCTTCTTTATTTGAAAAATTTGGAAAGATGACTGGTAGGTTGATAACCTGATTAATATTGGATTCTGACACCATCTTAGAAAGAAAGGAAGGATAGATTCTCAAGTATACTCTCTCCTTCTGACACTCTTCAGGCTGAGAAAATAGCCACCAAAAAGAGTTTTCCATGTTATGAATTTTAGTTCACACTTAGCTGATGGTTCAAACTGATGTTGTGTTAAAGCTTGTAAAACAATGTTTAAATCCCTAGAATGAGTGGGATATCTTAATGGAAGTCTAAGAAGGAAAGTTCTTCTCAGAAAGACTTTGCAAAGCTTGGAGGATTGGAGGATGCTAAGGTTGAGTTATTTATTCATATATGAAAATTAATAATGCTAGCTTATTGTACTTTTATAGTAGAAGAGCTAGCACCTTCATTAAAAATTGCAGCTAAAAAGTCAAGAACCTTAGAAATGGGTGCTGAAAAGGGATCTAAATTATTTTGCTCTGGACTTCCAAGATGGCTGAAGATTGAGTAACAGCTAATTTCTAGCTGTCCCTGTGTGAAATCAGAAACTCATCAGAGAAGGCCAGTAGTCTTGTGTTTTATTGGTAAATTTCAGTAACAGGCTAGTAAGTACATTGCCTGGATGCCATGAATAAAGAAATACAGAAGACCTGGAAAAATCAGCTACAAAAAGTGAGGAAGAAACACTTACTGGGGAAAGTTCTGTAGCTGTTCAGCAAAAATCAGTGCAACTTTCAGACTTGACTTACAATAATCTACAGGAAGATATAAGACAACTGCATAAAGACTTGGTTAAAATAAACAAATCACTGATGGAGTATATCAACACAAATAGAAGGCTGGAAAAAATGAAAGAAGCTTTAAACAGATGCTCAGAAGAGATGATAAAGCTGCAAAAATCAGAAACTGAAATGAAGAAAAGGGTGTCTGAATATGAGACTGCTCAGGAAGAAATGTTTCAAAAAAAAATTAGAGGACAGAGCATGTAGAGAAAACCTGAGATTTTCCAACTATACCAGAGAAGCTGGAAGGAATATATTGCATTAATTTTATCAAAGCACAAATAAGCAATTGACTCATATTCCACAGCAAGAGTTGTTAGTTGAAAGGGCACATCATGTGTATGCTCCAAACCTGGCTATAAGACCTTTAATAGTAAAGATGCAGTCCTACCAGCAGAAGGAGTTGGAAAACTGTGGCAGAAGGACAAAGTACTAATAGTGGGAGACAGCAGAGTTTTTGTGGAGAATAAGTACTCATTGTACACTGGACAGAAGAGGAGCAAATGCATTCCACTATTCAGGGAATGCTGAGATGCAGGTATGAGATTCAAACTGATGTACTTGGCTGTCTTCATATGTTCATAGGTGTGTACTAGGCTAATGGCCCTGGAGCCTTTACAAGCCTAGCCCAAGGTACTTTTTCCTGGAGGGACAAAATTATTTTTAATGAAGTACATGCTAAGGAGGAAATCTAAAATTTGTCCAACAAAATGTAAGCTATGAAACAAGAGATTCTTCTTCTTGTTCTTCTGGTAATAAAGACCACAGAGGGATTGTAACTGTGAAACCTTTCAAAATTTTCAATGGAAAATGTTGGCGAGAAGGAAGTGAGCACAAGAGTTGACTAGAAGAATTGAGATCATGTTGGAAATTAAGCAGAGAAAGGATTTTGGAGATGAACAGTAATAAAACAAGTAAATTAATATGGGATTATAATGTAATAATTATATTTGTCAAATATGACAGAACAAGAAAATCTTGAAATATTGGACATTTTCAGAATTTCTTGGACTTCTGGGGGACTGTAAATCATATGCTGTACTCCATGTCAGTAATATTTGTAAAAGTGCTTTGGGGAGGGGAAGAGGAGAGAAAAAGTTAACTGTAAGCTAAGATTTTTTTCCTTAAATAGTGCTAATTTTGTGGCATGTGGTTTTCTTTACATGCTATAAAGTTTTTTTCAATTATTTTTATGTGTAAAGGGAATTGTAAACAAGTGCTGCTGTTCTTTTTTCCTTTTCTTTCTTCCTTCTCTCTTTTGCAATGTAAAACAAACAAAAAAAAAAAAGCCTGGTTAAAAAGCATGATAAAAGACAAATCATGTACTTTTTCTCATTCTTGCATGGGGAAATGACTGGATTAAAGACATTAGACTGATTTGATAACACGTTTTAAGAGAGAGCAAGTAAATGAAAAAGAACATTGAATATTATGAGGCTTTTGTCTACCAAATACATGTATGTTCACTAACAATTCTGCAGCTGGTCTTCATGTTTCCATGGAAATAATCTGATAAAGAGAAACTGGCTGCCTGGTCCTCATGTCCCTATGGAGACAATTTGATAAAGAGAAACTGACTACAGGCTGGTGGAGAGTGATTGGCTGAGGAAAAAAACAACAAAACAAAACAAAAAGATAAATTGACTAGGGGATAATGTTCTCTGAAAACATTCAGGGATTTTCTCAAGTTAGATAATGTTATCTGAAAGCATTCAGGGGCTTTCCCAACTTAGTTAATGTTCTCTGAAAGCATTTGGGGGTTTCCCAGCTGAGAGATCTATAAAAATAAGACAAAAACCAATTGACACTAAGTAGAAGTGCAGGCTGTACCATGTGTCTTAACATGGATAACCTTTTTTCAGTTAACTCAAGTCTTTCAGTGTGGCCGCCAGTTTGGGACTTTTGTTCCTGTTAGGAGGGTAAAACTTCAATATTTGAAGGTGTACATATTTTGTGTGTTAGTATTAAGTTAATAGATTTTAGGTGGGTACTGGAGTGTGTTTGTTGTTTTATGTGAGGGCTTTCAATAAAACAAAAGGTTTTATAAGAAGTGACATAGGCTCAAATGGATATGACAAGAAACGACTGTATAAAAGTTCAACCTGTCAAACAGTGCATGCATGTAACACAGACAAAAGCTGGAGCTAGACATTTAACAAAAAAGGTGTTATATGTAAAAGGTGGGAATAATGTCCTTATATGTAAATGGCTTCACAGATAAATACAAAAGAGAAAGGAGTAGTGAACTATATTAAAAATGTAGAGTGCAAATAGCTATGTTACAGGAGACACACAAAAAAAGAAGTGAACGTGAGTTTGATAAAGAAAGTTTTTAGGATGGTTATTCAGCAGAATACATGGGACAAAGGAAAAGAGGAGTTCCATTAGTGATAGAAGATAAAAAAGATAATACTGGCAGATTTGTAGTGCTAAGGGACGACTGGCAAGGGAGGAGGATTACACTGGCATGTATTTACATTCCACCTAAAAGTGCTATAATGGAACTTAAGAAAATTCTGGGAGAAATAATAAGTTTTCAGCAAGGAATATTAATTATAGGTGGGAACTGGTATTTGATTTGCAGCAGTAAAGATGTGACTGGGGGTTCAGAAGGGAGAATATAACAAAGGAATGTAGATTTTTGAAGAAATTTATGAAACTATTTGACATGGAAGATGTGAATTCAGTAATAGGAGTTTGAAGTGAATTTTCATAGTATTCCCTGAGATATAACAACTGGGCTAGGCTACACAGAATTTACATTTTCACAGGAACATGTGTATTTATTTGAAGGTCTTGATACTCACCCAATAACTATTACAGTTCACGTGCCAATAATAGTTAAAATAAAAACACAGGATAATGAAATAAAAATGAGACATTAGTGCTTTCCCACCCATCGGTTGAAAAAAGAGGAATTTAGGAATGGGTAGTGGATGAATATTATTCAGGAACTGTTAGAGAGGATAGAAATTTTTTTCTGAAAATAAAGCTAGAGAGTGGGATAAAATTAAGGTGCAGTTTAAAATATGGTAGAAATAAATGAAAGAGAGCTATGGTTAAGAAGTAACAAGAACTATTCAAAGGGATTGACAAATGTTAAAGTATTGCAGAATAGGAGAAATCTCACAGAACAAGAAGAGAATCAATTGCAGAATGCTAGACAGAAAATAAGGGATTACCTTGATAATATGCATGAATTTAAAAAGGATGCTATTAAACAACTGTTTTTGATAATAACATTAGAGCACAAAAACTTTTACCACAACGATTCAGGCAACAGAAAGTAGAAAGGGCTGTTGCCAAACTTAGGGATCCTGAAACAAGTAAGGTAACAAGAGATCTTGTAGAGACATTAGAAATATTTTAGAAATTCTGTGAAAATCTATATAAAGCAGAGAAATATGAAAATCAAGAAAAGATCCAAAATGGAAATATTTATGGAGAATTAAATATGCCAAGGTTAGAGGTAGATGAGGCTCAAATACTAATGGTTAGCATAGCAGGAGATGAGATAAAATTGTGATGTATAAACAATCTACAGGAACGTCCCCAGGAATAGATGGTAATTCAGTGGACATTTGGAAGCTAGGAGGAAAAAAACTGATACAGATGTGGAAGGTTTTGTTTAACAGTATTTTAAGAGGAGAAATACCAACATCCTGGAAGAAAGCAGTGGTAGCTGTAATACTTAAAGAAGGTAATGATCCATCAGATCCAGCTTCATACAAGCCCATTTCAATAGTAAACCATGATTATAAAGTGTTTATGTGTGTAATGGCTTAAAGAATGACAAAAATAATGCCAAAACTGATAGATATGGATCAATGTGGTTTTGTGGAGGGGAGGCAACATCTGACAACATTAACAGAACATTGATGATGCAGAGGGAAGCAGAATGTAAGAAAATACCATTGTTGTTGGTGGGTCTTGATGCAGAGAAAGCATTTGACAGAGTAAGCTGGGACTTTATGATTAGGGCAATAGAAGCATTTGCATTACATGAAAAAATTATAAGGTTGATTAGGAGGATATATGAGGGATTGGATATGAAAATTAAAGTAGGTGGGGTCCTCTCTGATAATTTCTGCTTGAGTAGAGGAACCAGACAGGGGTGTCCTCTTTCCCCTTTATTATTTGAATTATATTTAGAACCATTGGCCAAGAAAATACAGGACTCAGAAATTCAAGGATGTAATTGGCATGGTAGTTGAGAAAAGCTGGCTTTATTTGCAGATTATATTATTTTATACCTGACAAAACCAGAAAGAGACATTACAGTGTTGTGGAACATTTTGAGACAGATCTTTTCAGGGTACAAAATTAATGAAGCTAAAACAATGGTAAATGATGTACCACAAACTAATTGGTTCAGGGATATCCATATTTATGGGGACATGATAACATGAAGCATTTAGGAGTATGGATTAAAAATGATTCTAGTGTGGCAGCTAAGGATATGTGGGAAGAGACTAAACAAAAGATAATACAAAAACTGAGAAAATGGAAGCTTTGTTACATGGATATGGATAATAAGATACAAGCAGTTAAAATGTTTTTAGTCCCTTTAGTCTTATAAACAGATCAGGCATATTTTTATCAATCAGAGGAGAAGTTGTGGACAGCATTTAATAAAGAGCTGAAGGACTTTATCTGGAATGGGAAGATGGCAAGAGACACATGGAATAAGCTGATTCTTCCAGTAGAACAGAGTGGATTAGGTTTACCCAATTTGAAGGGTTTTTTTTCAGAGCTACACATTTAAGACTGCTATACATTGTACAAGCAGAGAACTATATTTCAAAGTGGAAAGGGATGACGATGAAACAGGGGGGAAGCTCAAGAAAGAAGGAGAGACTGGGAGTTTGGATGCAAGCCTTTAAGGGGAATAACAATAATACAGAATATTATACCCATAAAGCAGCAGAAAGTATTCTAAAAACTAAGCTAACATAGGATTGCAGAATGGAGATTCAGCCAATAGGGATGACTGCAATTAGGGATACAGACAATAAGGAAGAGAGGGCTGGAATTTATTGGAGAAAACTTGCAAATGAACCAAGGTATTGGGAGGAAATAACTAGAGAGGGAAATATGATAGAATGGGAAGAGGCCAAGAATTTCTTTGGACTGCAGGTTAGAGATTGTCTTCTCTATCAGTGATTGATATCAGAGTATAGTCAAAGAGGAAAAGAGAAAAAATAAGGGGGTCCTAAATGAAAGACCAGCATTGTAGAGTTTTTAGTAGCATCTAGAACACAAGCTGCCATTAAGAAAATAATAATTAGTAAAGCATATAAAATATTGCATGATAAAGATAAGACTCAATCAGAGGAGATTAGAAAAGATTGGGAAGAGAGACTGGATAAGTAATTCACAAAGAAAAAATGGGAGAATATACTAATGTCTCCCAAATATGCAACAAAATCTATAAGACTTAGGATTATTGCCTGGAAATGTTTGCATAGATATTTGTATACCCCAAATAGACTCCAAATAATTTTTCCTCAGGCAGACAGCAAATGTTGGTGGTGTGACAGGGAATGAAAGAAGTAATTGGGAGCATATTTTCTGAGAGTGTGGTGAATTGGCAGACTTTAAGGATTCACTGCGGGATGCACTGTCAGAGATGCTGGGTGGGCAGATTGGTCTGATGAGGGAGACGATTTTTCTGAGCTATGATACAGAATCAGAATTGCCTAGGCATGGTAAGGCCTTGCTATGTCTAATAATGGTGGCGGACCAAAAAGCAAATAGTAGAAAATGGAAATCAAAATCTAAACCAACTATACTAGAAGAAGTGAATATAGTAACTGTGATAAAACAACTGGAATTGACATCTTTAGAAAAGGGTAGAAGCAAACTACATAGGAAAAAAATGGGAATTATGGAAACAATACATACAAGGGAGGAATGTGGTTTAAAAGGTGGCAGGACTTAAATGAGCTATATAATGTTTGACTGAAAATGATTGGGTAGATTATAAGTGATGTATAATGTTTGCAACTGACAGTGTGTCAGTATGGTTTATGATGTAAAATACTTGCAGCTAGGATTGTGTCGGTGTGGTTTATTTTAATTTCTATAAATGTATGATTGCCTGTGTAGTAAGTGATGGTTTAATAAAGATGTTTCTTGTTAAAAAAAGCATGAATTGAATAACTGATGTGATGTTGCTTATTTTATATGATATGTAGCAATATATGTGAAGTAAAATGTTTGTTATGTTAATTAAAGTGTGATTACTTTTATATGAATGTTATTTGCGTATATCACAAGTGATAATTCAGTAAACATGTTTGGAAAATAAAAATTGTTTTGCTGTGCCCAAACAACATATTGAGGGACCACTCATGAGGCATTAGAATAGACATGCTTAAAGGAAAACTCCCCCTTAGAACTAAAAAAATCTATTTTTTCACTCTATCTTAGTTTTCTGAGTTATTTTAATGCCTCAAAATCACTCTGGTTGCTTCTTATAGAATTTTAATATGTTTTCTGCAAAATGACGGTCAATGGGTCTTGACATATCAACGTGATCTTATTTTTCTTCAAGCCTTTCTCTTTCCCATAGTTCATTTCAAGTCTGCTTTATGTGTTTCATGCTAGACATAAAGAAGTAGTGGTGTATTCCCATGCCATTGACCGTCATTTTGCAGAAAACATATTAACGTAATATCTTGTATACTGTATGTAACAGGGATGCTTCTTTTATTTCTTGAATGGCCCTCATTTGTGTGTTTCTCAGGGTTTGTTTTATAGTATACAGCTGTAACCAAAACAGTTGATAAATTGCAGACCTTTGTTCAAAGTATTTTTTTATAGTCCAAGATGAATTGACAGCCTCTCCCTCTACACTTTGATGAATGTGCTGATACTTTACAAGAATTACGAGAAAAAATATTTTGACTTTTCTTTAAATTTCACAGATATCTTTAATACAAAATTCAAGTCATCTTACAATGCAAAGTAGTATAAACAACAAACATTTAAAGTTTAAAATTTACCATTTCAGTACTGTGATGCTGCTTATGTAAATTTCTCAAAAGAGGTGACAACTACCTTTGAACCACTGACTGATCTAATTGCTCTCTTTTGCTGTGAAAGGCATGGCTGCATTGGAAGCTTCTGTAAATCATTGTAAGTTCTCTTCCTCTCTGCAATAAAGACAATTGAAAACAGTTTCACACCTCTCTGTCTCGTTTAGAGCAGCCTGAGCTCCTAACTACAAATTTGTCTGTGTCTGTGGTATGTCTTGCAAGTGTATACAAATTCTTCTGCAACTTATGTGAGACGTTAAGTTTAAAAAAAGTGTGTGGTCTTTCCCTTCCTTTGATACCAAAGTGAGGAAATTAAAGTTTTGTAAAGAACAAGTAGGTTTCAGGTACCTACACAGTACTGGAATCATACTGTAGGGGGAAAAGAAACCTAAGAGTTGAGTTAAACTGTAGGAGAAGATGGAGTTTTTCTTTAACTTGTCTGCAATCATGTTGGACTTCCCCAGAATGTGCATTCCTATCAGAAAGTGATTGGATGAGATCACCTGTTGCCATACTCTCATAGCTTCTCAACAAAGATTTGGTTCTTCCATGTTTGTTGATGTACCAGGTGACTGACATATTGTCTGTCTGAATCGCAATAGTCCTGGTGGGCAGAGTGTCTTGAAAGGCCTGCAATGCTAAGAAGGCAGCTGTCATTTCCAGGCCATTGATATTTGTGTGTTGGCCTCTTCAGGGGACCATATGCCTTAGACTGTGACTGTCTTTTCCCAAGAAGTGCCCTCCAACTGATTTGGGAGGCATCCATGATCACTATGGCCTTGGGTTGGGGAATAACAAAGGGATGACCTTCTTGTACTTGACTAGAGTGTATCCACCATAAAAGATAATTCTTGCAAATTTGTGTTATTTTGACTTGACTGGATAATGGTTGATGGAAAATGGACAATTGAGTCATGAGTGTCCAGTGAAGAATTCTTATATGGTGCCTTGCAAATGGAACCAGAATGATTGTCACTGACATGTATCCCAAAGCTTGAAGAATCAGCTGAGAAGAATTTTGAATGATCTTTTTGACCTGGAACTGAAAAGATTGATCTCTGGACAAAGGGAGAGAAGCTGTTTCAGTGACTATATTGAGTAAGGCACCAATGAATTCTAATATCTATGTTAGGACGAGATGAGATTTGTTGTGGTTGACTGAAATCCCCAGATGAGAGTATAACTGGAGTATGTAATTTTGTGCTTGAATCAGATGATGCCTACTCAAGCAGTTATGAGCAAGTTGTCCAAATATGAAAATACCCAGAATCCCTGCAGTCTCAAGTGAGCTCTTACTACTACCATACACTTGGTAAACACCCTGGGGACTGTGGTGAGACCAAAGGGCAGAGCCTGAATTGGTAATGACTGGTTCCCAGCTGGAAGTGTAGATATTTCCTGGACTGTCTGTTCATTTTTATGTGATAGATCTTCAGGATGCATACTATCAAGCACATCCTGTCATCCTTGTGCAGAAAAGGCAGAATGGACTGAACCATGACCACCTGGAACTGAACCAACTGATTTAGATTGCTGAGATCCAAAATCAGTCTCTATTCCCCTGTTTTCTTTGGCGTCTAAAAGAATCTTGAATAAGTTCTGGACTATTTCTGGTCTGTGGGACCTCTTGGATGACTCTCTTTTCTAACAGCTTGTTTATTTCTAGTGCTGCTGCTTCCCTCTGATTGGGTGGAACACTGGGAATTATGTTTACTACTAACAAAGGTGGATGGGAAAATGGTATTATATAACCTCTGGATATTATCCTATATAGCCATGAATATTTTGTAATTTCTTGCCAGGCTCTCTGGTGCAGGAATAAATGATCACCGAGTGCCACCAGAGAATGACAGTTGGGCCTCCTTTCGGGACCGCTGATACGATCTGTCAGAGAAAGTATCTCCAGATCCCTGATTATGTAGATCACTTCGGCCAAATGGATGTCAGCTTCCATTAGAGTTCCCCCCTCTCCCCTGAGGGAACTGTCTCCATGTGGATCTTGGAAGGGACCCAGGGATTTTTTGAACCACATTTTCCATCCACCTCATTGGTTTCTAGAGAAGGTCTGTTGAGGGGTTGAAAAACATACACCCACAGCAGACAGGGATTTTTTTTCCTGCTTACACCTAGAGAATTTATCTTTTACTTAGGATCCAAATAAGGAATTTCTATCAAAAGAAGCATCGACGAAGTAAGATTTGAAGGGTTCTGCAAAGTCACACAAGCGCATCCAGGAATGTCTTCTGATGGAAATGGCTGAACCAACCACCCATAAGGTACTTTCAGCTGTGTGGGAGGTAAGCCTCATGCAGATGTTTAAAATGGACTGAAGGGTAGCCAACAATAGTGCTCTCTATCTCGGAGGATATGGTCCTGGTGAGGGATTTGGAAATTTCCTTAATCAAATCCCTTTGAAGCCTTGTAAAATGTGCTAAGTAGTTCAGTGACCTAAGGGCAAAAGTCACTGAAGCACAGACACACTTCCCAAATGTGTCCAGCACTCTAGACTTCCTGTTAGGGGGGTGGAGAGGGGAGCTTTGCTCAGCTACTTCCTTCTTAGTGGCTGCCGCTCGACCATGGCGTCAACTGGTATTCCTTTGATACAATATATAATTGCTCCAATTGCTCCAATATATTTCTTCTCTATAAAGAAATCATGACTAATAGGGGCAAAACATGGAAAGTTTGGCTTAAATCTAAGACTACAACTGACCTTATTCATTAAGAACAGCTCTGTAACCAAGCTAAGAAACTCATCTCTAAAGACAAACAGCACTACTTCTGGAACCAACAAATTAATAGAAAAAGTAACCCCAAATTTTTTTGGTCTTCTATCAATAATCTCCTGAACACTGGCACCAAACTCAATCCCTGCCCACACCCCAACAAGCCTCCTGAATAAATAGCAAGTATCTTTAACTCTTATTTTATTGACACCATTGCCAATATTACCTCTACTTTTTCCCTTCTCTCCTAAACAACACCACTTCTTCTTCTCCATCTCATACACTACCTCAGAACTTTCCCATCACTTCATATACTACTCACCATCCCCCTCCATCCACTGACACTCCCCTGCCAAACAGCATACAACTGACTTCTCAGCCACATTCAATCTCTCTCCTATCCCTACCTCTTATATTAAAAAACTTTTTCTAAAATTAAAGCCCTGCTCCAACTCTGCTGACAGAACAGAATTCCTACCAAATTTCTTAAACTCGCTGCAGATTTAGTGGCCTATACCATTAGTATTCTGATAAATAGATCCATCCAAGAATCTTACGTCCCTAGCCTCTGAGAAAAAGCTAAAATATTACCACTTCATAAAGGTGACCCCTCAGCCGATATCTCCAATTTCTGACCCATTGCTGTACTTTCCCTTATCTCTAAGATTCTAGAAAAATGTGTTCAAAAACATCTCTTAGACTACCTTCTAAAATGCAAAATTCTCTCCTGTAGTCAGCACGGGTTTTGTCCAGGACATAGCACATCCACTGCACACTAATATCCTTCTTAGATATAGTTAACAAAGCCAGACTCTCAGGAAACATTGTCAGCCCTTTTCTTGGACTTATCAAAAGCATTTGATACTATCTCTCACTCTATCCTCCTCTCCCAGCTCTTCACTATTGGCCTCTCTCCCCAGACACTTAACTGGTTCAAAAGCTACCTCTCTAGCAGAGAACATGCTGTTAAATGGCAGAACTCAATTTCCCCTTACATTCACAACCCTACAGATGTACCCCAAGGCTCAATTTTAGGCTCTCTTCTGTTGAATATTTTTATTAACAATCTCCACCAAGCTATCCAGCAGGGCTCCGTAATGCAGTACACAGACAACTCCACTATAGTCAGCTTTGTTCGCAATTCAAACATACTAAAGCAAATCACCGAAGCTGCATTTTCAACCATAGAAACCTGGCTTCACAAAAATCACCTTTCTCTAAATCTTAAAAAAAAAACTTATGATCTTTACTCACAAGAGAAATTCACCCATTAATAAAGCTGACTTAGAGATATTTTCTCTTAACTCCACCAGAATTGAGTTAGTAACCCACACTAAGCTATTAGGAGTAATTATTAATGAAAACCTCAAATCTGATCTTCATATTCAAAACAACATAAGCAAGACCCACGAAAAACTGTGGCTACTTTACAGACATAACAAGTTCCTCTCCCTCCCTTCTAAACAAGTATTAACACTATCTTACCTTCTGCCTTCTCTAACTTATGGTGCTCCTTCATTAACTAACCTGCAGTCTTCCCTGATGGCTAAATTAGAAACATGCTATAACAAGATTGCTAAATTTGCCACAAATAGTCACAATTCTACTCATCGCTGTATTGCCCTAAAACAATTACAATGGCTTGAACTCCCCCACTACCTACTCCTCCTCCAGCTCACAACCACTCATAAACTGATATATAAGCCTTATGACTGTCCTGCACTCAACTACCTATTCACCCTTTACAATCCAGCTCGGCCTCTACATTCTGAACAATATCTTCTCCAAATACGCAAACCAAAACTACCTGCAGGTCAGTTATTATACTCCTGGACAATTTCCAAAATATGGAATAACCTTCCAGCATCTATCCGCTTACAACCAAGACCTTCTAACTTCAAAAGTGCACTGCACAATCATTTCTTCTCCAAGTGGATATGTAACTGTTCAATTCCTACCTCAGCCATTATTTAAACTTAATCTACTAATTAACCCTGAATCTGTCTATATCCAGCTTTTCCTCATAATTCCTTTTTATTTTAAATTCCTAATGAACTTTTACCTAACTCCCCCTCTTGATATCACTTACCTCCTTACTCTTTTCCCCCATCTTTCTCTCCCCATTTCCACTTTCCTTCTACTTTACTAATATTCCTTCTCTCCTACCTTTTTATTGTTCTTTAGCTTTTACTTCCCCCCTCGTACCCCCTCTTTTGTTTCTCCTTTACTTATTTCCCCTTTTCCTTCCTTACCCTATGCCATTATAAGCTCATACCTATATGCCTTTCTCACTAACTTACATTCATATTTTTCTATTGCTTGATCTAAATAATGCCTCATATTATATATATATATACTTTTTCTTTTCTTCTGCATATAACTGTTTAATTCAGAAATCACTGTATTATGCTCTGTATTATTTTCAAGTTATTATTGCGCCTCTGTACTATTACTATGTCTAACTTTTCTGTTTATACATTGCTTTATTAAGTCATATTTCATTCTATGTAATTTTATAAACTTTTTTTTGTAATTTTATGTATTTTTTACATTGGAGCTTTCTGCCTCCACTGAAAATGGGCTAGCTTGGCCCAGTGAACTTTCCCAGTAAACAAATGCCAATAAATAAATAATTATGTGCTATCCTTTGGTGGTGCTGGGATCCTGTCTGATTTCTTAGGGTTAGGCTCAATGGTATCAGGCTCTTTCCACACCCGTTGACAGACCAAATCAGTGAGTTCATCGGAGGGAGGAGTCACCCAGGAGGTAGATAGGCCAGCTCCAAAAGCCTCCAGGAATACCGACTCCCCATTGGCAAAGGTTGTCAGGGGACCAACCACCTCTTTGTTTTACGAGTTCTAGGATGTCTCCAAATGAGATATCATCAGGTGGTGATTTTGGGGACCCTTCCCACTCATCAAAGTCAGTATCTTTTGTAACAGACTTGTGGAGAGTCCAAGTGCTTCCTTATATAATTTCTCTTCTTGGGAACTTCTTTAGTGGGATACACTAGAAAAATGTCAGAAAAAATTAGTATACCCTGCTGGGTATTCTAGAGAATGGTTTGGGCTGGCTGTCCCAGTGGCACAGCTGACTGAGGCTGTGGAAGCAGAGTCGAATGGAGTTGGGTGGTCGGAGATGAAGAGGGACGAGATGTCCGAACTCTTGAAACAGAGAAAGCTCTCTCCACTACCTTGAACGCAGAATGCCTTGGAGAAAAAGAAAACAACAGATCCAATAAGGCATACTTATGGACCATCAGCTCCCTCTGACCCAAAGGCAAACTACTTGAGGAAGGAGTCAGAGCCAAGTTATCTAGCACCAAAGCTCCAAGGGACAGAAACAGCTCCAACAGCTTCAGTTGACTCCAACACCCCAGATCTGGAAACAATGTGCTGGGTCCAAGAGTTGTCCGGCTCCAAAGTACTTGGTGCCAGGCCACTCAGAGATGCCACCGGAGTCAAAGATAGCATCATCTTCAGATCCTAGGTGTATGGCTCCAGGATTTTCAGATCTGATGGCTCCAAAACCAAGGTCAAATCAGAGAAGGAGCCAATGACTGGGGAGTAGTACTGACAAGGGTCTGTGGACCCAATGGAGTCAGAACCAGAAGAGCTCCCATCTTGAATCTACTTCAAGAGAAATTTCCTCATCATCCTGTCCACATCGACCTCTGTCAGACTCTTGGAAGTTGAGCAGTTGATGCTGTAGAAGATGGACTGGAACAGACTGGATTCAGTAGTAACTGAGGTGATCTGATGATATTTCCCTGATCTATGTCTCAGAGCCGAAGAGGTTGGATCCAAAACTTTAGCCACTTCAGGAGGAGGTTGAGATACTAGAGCCGAAGAGGTAGAAAGATCTAAATATCTTTTTCTTGAGTCCTTAGTAACTGAATCTCCTGCCTTACTCAATTTTTGGGGGGTTTGAGCCTCAGAGGCTGTCAAAGCTGGTTTAGAGGGTAGCAAACCTCTTAAGAATAACTTGTTTTTCCTGTCTATCAAGGCCCATGTATTGAAGGCTTTACATATATCATAGTTAGCATCCAAGTGAGATGGGGCTAAACAACAAACAGGGTCTAAATTAGGAAACTGAAAACCCATTTGAGCGAATACCACAACACTGACACACATAACCCGAACTGCAAATATGCCGAACCCCCTAAATCGCAAAATTTTAAATCTCGAATCATCATAGTCAGCCAACACCACAGTGTGCTACATACTACGTACCCAAACATAATAAATAAAACACATACATAGACTAACCAAACCGTGCTTCTAACCCTACACTAAACCTTACATACATTACTATCTATGCACTTACCTTAACCCGCACCCTAACCCTAAGGTCCGTAACTATCGCACACTTACCCTACAAACATATACCCAAACAAAACAAATAATCCACACACATACACTTAAGAAAACCTTACTTCTAATCCTACACTAAACCTTAAATACATTACCTATCTATGCACTTACCTTAACCCGCACCCTAACCCTAAGGTCTGTAACTATCGCACACTTACCCTACAGACATATACCCAAACAAAACAAATAATTCACACACATACACTTAACAAAACCTTACTTCTAACCCTACACTAAACCTTACATGCACTGCCTATCTATGCACTTACCTTAACCCGCACCCTAACCCTAAGGTCTATAACTATCGCACACTTACCTTACGGAGCTATACCGCAGACAGGCCAACCATTACAGTTCGACATTTCATGTTTCGCAGTTTTGGACGTTCGCCATTACCATAGTTTATGCTATAGGTATCACTCAATTCCGATTCGCTCTAACTGATCTTCGGGCTTCTAATATAGACCCCAGCAAACACACTTAGAGCGTGAGTCTGAATTTGGAATTTTACGGCTGCAGTCCACACTTTTTTGAAAACAGAAGATTTCCTGGACATGATTAGAAAAAGGATAGGTATCAACTCAACTGAACCTCAAGGTGTTACTGTTTAATGGCAGGGGCCAAAATAAAAAAAAAAAAAAAAAAAAAAAAACTGCAGTCCCTCCAAGCTCTCCTCACTGTTCAGAGTATAGACATCTGTGTAGTTACAGAGACATGGTTTAAAGGAGCAGAGAGTACT
This sequence comes from Protopterus annectens, assembly GCF_019279795.1. Lineage (NCBI taxonomy): Eukaryota > Metazoa > Chordata > Ceratodontiformes > Protopteridae > Protopterus > Protopterus annectens. Next base: position 1,963,744,912 of record NC_056739.1, read on the forward strand.
CCGTCAGTCCAAGGTTTCAGTGCATTCCATGATTTCAAGACCAGTAGCTGCATGGACGAGGGCTAAAGGTGTTGGTGTTCAATCAAGCATACCTCTAACTTGATCAAACAGGATGACATGCTGGAGTTCCTGCACGTGCAGATCACCATAGACAAAATCCTGTACAATATCCTAGCCAATTATAGGTCACCCTCCAAGTCTCAAGAAGCTCACAATGCATAATTTGACATACTGGAGACACTTACCATCCAATCTAACACCCTACCCATGGGAGACTTTAATTACACCTCTCTAGACTGGAAATCCTACACAGTCTCAAATCTACAGGCACAGAGATTCCTGGACTTCATAAAAATGCAAACACACTTGACCAAATAGTGAATATGCCCACTAGAGACCCCAACATACTGGACCTCATGCTCACAAATATTGAAATAATGCTGCACCCCCACTGTATTGTCCTACCTGCTAAGGTCTGATCATAAAGCTGTTTCATTCAAAATCATCTCCATGATTCCATTAAAACCAATAACAGTTAGGAACTATTCCAAAGCAAATTACTTTTTATTAAGTGATTGTCTGTCAAAATTTAGTGCCCCTCCAAACCCTGAGAATAGAGCAGCTTATGCTGAGTTGCTCTCATAAACTCTAGACACTGCTGTACCTAACAGAAGTAAGCCCAGGACTAGCCCCAGAAACAAACCACCCTGTTGCCATTCCAGATTAAGCAGGCTATACAACAAAATGAAAAAAAATGATGGCAAAAATCAGCAAGAGTAATTTCCACAAAGATAAAAACTCTCTCATCAAACTAAGTAGGCAACTAAGAGGGCGAATTAGGTCAAGCAAAGCCAACTTTGAGGTAGATAGCCCACCCAGGTTAAATATAACCATAAGACTTTCCTCAGCTATGTCAGAGACCTCAAGGGCAGCACATGGCAGCGTGCTGAACTGGTGGTTAATGGTGCCACATTCATCATTTGCTTGCCGATATAGTGACTCTGTTAGCGCACAAATTCAGTTTCAACGTTACCACCCTCTCATCCCCAACCATCTCCCCAAAAATATTCTCAAACATAACTCCTCCAACTATAGCTAGGAAGCATGTACTGGCTGTGCTCACTAAAACCAAGAACATGGCCTCAGTGGGCCCTGATAACATGCCAGGATGCCAACTGAACAGTCTGAAATATCACTTATCAGTATCCCTGGAGTCATTATTTAACTATAGTCTTAAAACAGGCTTTGTGCCACATGAATGGAGACTGTGACTATCATCCCCCTTCATAAGGGAGGACCTTCAACAGATCCTGGAATCTACAGACCCATTAGTCTGACTAGCATAGCTCTCAACTATCCAGATATTCGCAGAACGTCCAGATTTTTGACTCATATTTTTGGTCTGTTTCTCATAAAATTTGTGGTTTTCTGACAAATCGCTGGGATGATCTGAGGACTGAAATCACCATATAATGACATACATTTGAGTTTCAGACTTCATATCCTTCAGAAAATGTATGTTAAAACAAACCCCATTACTCTAGCAACTTTCTAAGTTTATAAAAGCAATATTTAAAATATGTCCCTATTTTTGGGCTTTTGTCCTGCCATTTTGTCAGGCTTTGTCCAGATTTCTTGCACTAAGAGGCTGAGAGGTATGCTGACTAGACTTATTTGTATAGCCAGGGAAATTATCAGCAAGGACATAGGAGACATCTAGGCACTGGATCCATCCCTATTTGGCTTTGTCAAAGGAAGGCCATGCTTACTGAATCTGGTGAACTTCTTTGAAAAGGTCACTGAGACAATGGATGAGGGATAACTGTACATACTGCCTACCTAGATATGGCTAAAGCATTTGATACAATACCCTACTTGGTCATTGTCAAAAAACTTACATAATTAGGTATAAACCCCTTTATAACACACTGGATAGCTAGCTGGCTCAGTGATAGAACCCAGGAGGTTAGAATCAGTGAGGCCACCTCCACAAAGAGGCCAATCACTAGTGGAGTCTTCCAGGGCTCTGTACAAGGCCCTCTCCTATTTGGCATTACTTCTTGGATGTCAAAGCCAATGTCAAAGGCTTCTGGCTGACCAAGTTCATAGATGATTGCAAATTGGGAGCAGTCATTGAATTCCCCCCAAGATGAGAAAACCCTTCAGGAATATCTAACACAAACAAATGTTTGGTGCCAAAGCCATGGTTTAAAACTCAATACCAAAAATGCATTATACTACCTTTAGGGAAGTCAGCCACCCTGGGTAATTGCATCAATTAATAACCCCTAAAATTTGATTCATTAGTTAAGGATCTGGAAACTCATGTAGATAGTAACCTAGCCTTCAACCAACATATGTCCAGGTTTTAAGAAAATCCTTCTATATTGCTCAATTTATAAGTAAGGGCATGGCATCTCGGTCCAGAGAGGTCATCATATCACTGTACTCAGCCCTCATCAGACCCATCATAGAGTGTAATGACTCCTTTGGTATATACCTGACCAGACATGTAGCAACTGAAATGCCCACAAAGGCTCCTTACAAAAAGAATACAGAGACAAACTCAATGTCCTGATTGCCTCAAAGCCCTTTCTCTTTACTCAGTATCGTACCTATTTCTGAGAGGTAATCTTTGCCTGGCATACAAGGCATCCCTGGGCCCAGTTTTAATGAACCTTTTGCACATCCGCAAAATAAACAGCATCAGAGCTGCTAAACTAAAAGACCTACATTTTCCTTGAAACATAAATAGGACATGCTGGAAAGACAGAGATGTTTCTCAGATAATTCCCATTCTGTGGAATAGGGGCCCCATCCACAGGAAGGAGAGTTCCTCCCTATCCCTATTTAAGCAGAACTTACACCAAATGATGGGTAATAAGAAATTCACCCCAGAATGGAGTGCATGTCTGTGATGGACAGAGGCAGTTCATAAATCACCCCCCAATATAAATCAAATTTGTGGGTCACATTTGGGTTGCATGGCTAGGCTTATATGGGTCGTAATAGTTTTTAGTCAAGTAAACACCTATGAAGGTATGAACATGTGTCTATAAGCATGAGAGGCAGAATCTTCCTGTTTTTAATAAATTCCATAGAATCTGTTACGAAGGGACATTTTTCAAAGATGTATGAGTGGAAGTTCAGAAGTTTTCTAAAGCATTTGCATATTGTCAAGCAGAAGCAAGAAAATGAATTGCAGCACTAAATAGTTCCAGTGCATGTTATTGAAGCAAAAGGACTTGATGCTCTAAAGACTGAAATCCCCCAAAATCACTGAGGCAAGAATGCAAATCAGATTTTTGGAAAGAAGTGCTGAGAATTGAGAAGCAAAATATTGAACTTAAACTAGTCACACATGCAGACCTTAAAGTTTTTAATATTTTGCCCAATGTTACCTTTAAAGCATTGAAATTAAAAATACTTAACAGAGAGCTCTGTGCATATTCTTAACACATTTAGGCCAGTAGATGGAATCCTTAGGTTATAACTAGTGATATGAATATAGACCTAAGTACAGCATCCTTTTCAAATAGTAGCACTTAAAGAAGTTACTCGTAATATTCTGTACTGTATGCTTTGTGAGAAGCTAATGGTAAATCAATTTGCAGTGCAAAACCAGGGTTGCATATGTACAGGCTCTATCATGCAGTCACAGAGATATCTCAGATACCATGAAGATGTTTTGCAATAATATCATGTGTGACTATGTTGATTTATTGCAGCCTTTGCTAGGCTCAGTGGCACAATGGGTAATATTGCTGCCTCAAAGTAAAAGCTTCTGCAGTTGGGTACTCATCTGGGCTACCTTCTGCATGAAGTCTGTATGTCCTCCCTGTGTTCATGTTGTTTTTCTCTGGATGCTTCAGCTTACTCTCACATTCCAAAGACATGCAAAGGGTTGATCAGAGACACTAAATTGTCTATAGGTGTGAGTACATGCGTGTGTGACACACAGAAAAGATCTGGCAACCTACTTATGTTACTCTCTTTGCCCTGTAGACTCAGCAACTAGCAATGGCTGTCTGTAGGGACACTCTGAGAATCAGCAGTGATTTATAAGATAGAGAGAAAGAGAGACAGAGAAAGAGAGGGAGAGAGATAGAAAGAAGTTTGCCAGGAGAATATCACACAAAAATAAAATCTGATGCTATGTCAGTGATATGATACTGCTCCCATCTAAGTAACAGCATCTGTCATGAGCAAACTACAGCAGGAACTGAAGTAAACTGAAAACCTAAATGTCATTAAAAATGGTAAGAGCTAACAGAACAAGGCAATAGTATGGTCACTGTTGAGAAGTAAGACAAGACTCACATATATATTAATCTGCAATGTCTGACTAAAATGATTAAAAGGAAGAGTTGCCCATTGCCTCAAGTTGGAAAGGTGCTTTTAACAATTGCAAGCTCAGGTTCTTTTCAGTACCAAGTGCAAACAAGGTATTCTGACAGGTAAAGCAATATGAAGCAAGTTACAAATTATGTACATTTAATACTTTATTAAGAAGGTACAGATTCCTTAGATTTCTGAGTGTTTGTTTTTTATTTGCACCAGAAGATTTCCAAAGAGTTATTACATGAGTTATCAGAGGCTTGGAAGGTGCTGCAAACATAATTGATGATCTGTTATTATGGGGTCAGACAAAAGAAGAACATGATGAGTGACTGAAATGAAGTTAAATAAGAGCAAATTTAAAATAAGAGTGACAAGTTTGAAATGCATGTATCATACTATATAATATCGGAGAGAATGAAGTCTGATGTAAAAAAAAAATCAGAGCAATTGTGAAAATGCCAATTGCAGAAGACAATCAGACATTGCAGATGTTGTAAATCACAATTATATTGGGTGGAGGCTGAAATACTTCTATCCAAATGTGGAATGTTTATAAAAGATCCTTCAAAAGTATATCTTGGGAGAAGTGAATTGGAAATTAATTTCCAGATATTATTATTATTATTATTATTATTGGATTGATACAAGGTTGTGAGTGTTTGAAAAGTACAATATTTAGAAAAGTACTTTCATTTATTATTTATATTTTAAAGATAACCATTCCTAGTTTTTGAAGAATAACATCCCCAGGTGAGAGATGATTTGAATCTCCAAGCTGACCACAAGAAATAAATATTTTTTTTATGTTACTAATATTTTATTAAAATTATTTGCTGACCAGGGATATCTTCACAGTATTTAGCTTCAAAGTTTAAATTAACTGAAATATATTGAAGCCCATTTCTGGATTTTAACAGTAGCCCGACAATGTCCATTTCAATATATGCAAATGACACCTCTATGATATGTTTGGAATCAGAGGATTTTGAAAACCCAGTGTGGAGCTGTTTCCTGGTATCCAGAGCATCCAGGACAGAATTTCTCAAATGATTTCATTATTTTCATTATTTATAGCCATTAGAACCTTACAAAGACTCTTGCATTTGTCTTTGTGCATTCCCAGGTGCCCCCTAACACATGGCTATTTGCTGATTTCATCACTAGATTTTTGAAAGGCTTGGGTACCAACAACTGGTGTACTTTTTCCTCTGTCTTTATTTACTCTGTACAGGAAGTCCTTTTTCTTTCTCTAAGTACGAGTAAGAAGAAGGATAATCTTGTTTGTCTTCTGCCCCAACAACTCTAGCTTTATTTCCATTTTCTTCAAAGTGTCATCTTCCCACTGTGTCATTTTAAAATGTATTTATTGCTTTTGATTACTGCGATAGTCTGACTAAACACAAAGCCCATTTTTAGCAGAGGCCTGATGAGAAAAACTCCACAAAAATTTTATATATCATATCAAAGCAAGTCGTATCAGATAACAGAAACAGACAATTATAATAACATAGAGGAAAATTCTCACATGTGGGAGTATAGTACACAATGTTAAATAGTTACATAATAAGAGGAAGACATTCACAGCATTACGTTTTACATAAACTAACAATTTAAATGGCTTACCTGGAGATCAGACAGCTCTGGTGTTTCATTGAGGTCAGCCTGTCATGAGGTGGAAGGCACAGCATCCTCTATTACCAGCACAGGTACTGGAGTCTCAGTGTACTCTTCTTCTGGAAAAGGAAATTTATAATAATATTCATTAGTGTCACTTGCTATCTCTGCCATATATAGTTATTCCTGCTCCTTTCTTTATGAACCTGATGGACTAAACCCTCTTGCTTTTGCTTAGTGCTTCTGCATTTTGGTTCAACAGGAGTATCATTACAGCTCTTTTCAAGGTCATCTTGTGTCAGATTAAACACTACTGTCTCCCTTTTCTCTCCTTTATGTGATTTCCTTCTGTTTCAGATTGACTATACAATGCCCTCCCAATTTCATTTTTCTTTCTAGCTTGCTCTCTCTCTCTCTCTCTCTCTTCGCCTCACTGAAAGGGGTACCTCAGAATGCATTTTATTTCAGTTTTATTTTTTTTTTCTTTACTGATAGATCAATACCTGTTGCCTTAACTCTTCCCTTATTTGATTTTTTTCTGCCCTGCACTGACAGAGATGAGTTTAGACCTCTGATCACATACTGATTCTTCATTATTAACTACACTAATAACATATTTTTTATTGTTACATTTTTCCTTCTCAACACCTACCTGCTGCTTAGAATTCTCAGTTTCTGGGATTTCCATTTTAACCTGATAGGTAGTTTAGCATTATGGTCAGACTGTGCACTTTTCATCCTTCCTAACTTGTTTCTTTTAGAATACATATTCGGTGGGCGATCCTTTCTCTTAATTTAATCACTATTACTCTCTTATTTGCAGTACCTTCAAGATGCAGTGACACAACTACTTTCCGCTTTGCAGCACATTTTAGACTGTAATATTTTATTGTACAAGCCCATTCTTTTTATTGGGTCTACTCTTGCAGGATGCTGTGCCATTGGTGTAAGATAGCATATCTCTTTAAATGGACTAGGTTCTCCTTCTTTCTGAATCCTTAGCCACATTGTGTATCTTTACAACTTTCTAACACCACACCCTGATCTTTGTTTGATTCATATACTTTAATGAATGCGTCTGGTGATTGATCCCCATCTTTTCTATGTTAGGCAGCAGTCTGTCTGTAGGCTTATTCACTTGCTGGTTTCCTTCCCCACACTGATAAGGAAGTTTATCAAAAGGACTACATTCTTCCCATTGCTTCCACAAACCATTCAAGTGGGAGAATATTTTTCCTATTATCACAGCATGTGTTAAAACTGGGTACCATGGCAAAATGATGAATTAATTTTATGAATTGTTAGTATTTTTAGGTGAGCAATGCGATGCTCTTTCTTATCTCCATGAATGCATACTGAGTTAATAAAGGTTTTCATTCTACATACATGTTGCCCCTCTATTAGCAAGACCATATTACCTGAATTAAGCACTGCTTGCATCTCTCTAACATCAGTTAAGGCATTGTGCTTCATTAAATTTGCAGTAGATCAGTAACTGAATGCAGATTCAACCATTCTAGTAGATACTTTGTTACAGTCTGTAGACATAATATCATTAGCAGCATGCTTTTCAGAGGTTATAGTTCTTACAGTCAACAGTGTTATTAGTACTAGTACACAATCTAGCTATGTTACTAGTACTAGTGCTAGAAAAAATCTAGCTATGTGACTCTTTTTCACAATTAAATGTAGTATCTCTATAACTGATAGTTTATACAACCAGCATAAACCCAACTTTTACTACAGGTCTAGACTTCTCAGTTCTCTGCATAGGTTTATAGGTACTTAATAAGCTATTGATTCACAAGGTTCTTTAGATGCCTAACCATGCATTCCCATGAAGATTTTAGCCTTTATATTTTAAGTACAAAAACCCAGAGATGAGCAGAACACACAAATGTTACCGCTATCCATGAGCAGAACATGTACTTGTTGCCTCTATCCATGAGGGCCAAGGGTGCTTTTGTGGTTACCTATCCATTTGTCCAGATTACATTTGAATAGTATGAGGGAAGTACTTTACTTTATGTGGAGAGGAAGATGATTCCAAAAAAAAAATGTTATTCTCCTTGATACATATCTGTCCCTCTAACATGTTCTATTTATGTTGTAAAAGAGATTTAGAGCTCTTGAGCAGGTGTTTATGCTCCCATTGGACTTGCAAATGTACAGTAGGTCTGGCAGGATAGGGTCTGTTGAGGCTCCTTACGTGAGGCAGAGACTGCCCCTTGGCAGCCTATACAATACTAAGAAGAGGGGCAAGGCTTTAGATAGTCTGCATACTTTTGATAATTTACTTCTGTCAGATGCTTGGATAGGTACATATCAAAGGGGGCATTACACTCAAATGATCAGCCTGATGAGTACAAAATACAGTGGAATGATCACATCCTAGGACATGAACACCATATGTTCATGTAATATGCTGGGCAATGAAAAAGCACTTTCTTACAATAGTGGATACATGGTGATCAAATAACAGCTAACTGTTTACATGGGTTCCCAGGTCCCTAAATATTGGGACAATTTTTAAGGGTTTGTTGTCATTGCAATGGCTACAAGGGATTTATTGCTCACCAAATGATACTATTATACATTTTTTGGCATTCAGTTTATTCCATGTTTTGGAAACCAGTTATTGGTTTGGGAAAGTCCAACTTGGAGGATCTTGGTGTCCTTTAGGGAGCTTATGAAGGCTCCAAGTTTACAGACATCTGCAAACTTGGTAAACCACAAACCCTTAACAGTAGCTTTGACCTCAAAGAAGTAATTGCCAAAGCGAAGTGGCTCAAGCACTGAACCCTGAAATACACAACAAGTGAGAGGTTTTCATAGTTTCATAGCATAACAATCTTTCTACTTGAGCACCATTCAGTGTCCTTATGGTCATTTTAACACATCCACTTTCTTAAAGCAGTAGATAAAGATCTCTTAAATTTGTTAGTGGCTATTATTTGTATCATTTAATTTTTCAGTATGTTGACCCTCAGGCTCTAACCATAACTTAATTATATGCTTTAAGTCACAACCTACTTGTGATCATAATATTTTGTTATGAGAAAAAAATTCACTTTTAATCTTTTATGTGTGCCTCAGAGGTAATAGCAGCTCATGCAAGTAATGCTTTTGTAACCTTTTATAGTGCTGATACTAAAGCTCCTCCATCTCTCTGAAGGATTTCAGCAGTTTTATTGTCATTTGGGCTGAAAGGATCTTGACCCAGCTGGCTCAGTCCTATCTCTCTTCGTGAATTTACCACTAAGATATGCCTCTATGTCTACCTGTCTTGTTAATAGTTTTAATGGTGAATCTGCCCTTGGTGTAGCCATAATTTTGGGCATTGCCACCATGCTTTCAACTGTAGCAGTGATAATTGGTAATAACTGTTCTGCGGTTGTCATCCTGGCAAATGGACTGTCACATAGTTACATACAATAGAGGAAGAACTCCTAATACACACCACTGAACTGTCTCTCTCACATTTAGAAAAAAATATTCTCAAGACAGATGGCCTTCTTATAGGCAGCAAAATGTAATGTCACAATTTTGCCATGGGAAAGTGTACCAAAAAGATGCCCACTACAATTTACCAATGTGGAATATTAAAGGCAGTAGATATATACCAGTCTTTGAAATACAATGCAGTCTTGTACAAAAACATAAAATGTGAATCCTTCTGAAAACAAAAGACTTACATCTTAACAACGTTTCATTGCAAGTATGTTAAATACAATCCCATACAACTGGCATACATATATACTCCTTCAGCAGATTTCTCTCTCTTTCCCTCTCTGTCTGTGAGTCTCTCAGTATTCATCTTTTCTTCTGGATAGCTAAAATAGGAAAAGTCAATATCTTCCATCTGATGTTTTCTTCCTGCTAAATTTCACTCTACTCTTAAAGCAACATACTTATTTAAAGAGCTGGTTGCACTTATCTATGTAATACAACAAAAGTTGTAAAAGTCTCCGCCTCTGTCCATCCTTACTTATGTTTGCTAACCCTAACCCTGCAGCTATCCCTAATTCCAACTCTACATATTACCTTATTAAAAAAACTCTTTCTGTAATAGTGACACTATTCAGACAAATTATGTCTGAAGGTATTGCTAGTTTTTTTTCTAGTACAATGATTGTAGAAAGAGACCATTAATTCTCTTTTTGGGATAATTGTAGTTTTTATGTTGTTGATGTGAATTTCAATGTACAGAAATCACTGCAATGTGCAGGGATGTTTCTGAATATCAGTTTTAGGTAGCATACACATATATACATACATACAAATTCACATGAGTATAAAATGAATAGTTGACATTAAATCACATTGACAGTCATTAAATCAAACTGGAATGTTGACTACACCAAACATCAAACAAAAAAAAAATATTACAAAAAGAAAATACAGAGTCTCATTTTGTGATCAGATATAACAAAACAGCAAATATACAAACACCCAACAAAATACAAATATTCACAAAGGGAAAAAAAAGTCACAAAAACATGCTTTATATGGGGTCTCTGTTACCACATGCTCTTACTTATAGATACTAATTCCATGATCACATAACCATTACCTAAGGAAAACACCATGCAGTGAGCCACATCTGACTTTGTGATTCAATTGATCATCCAGTCGATAACAAATGCAATTGACAGCTTGTAACAACAAATATAGCTGTCAACAAGCTGTGCACTTGATAAAATGCCTGGAAACTATATGTATCTGTCTATCTATGTATATCTATATATTTTCCCTTGATTTAATTTTCTTAGGTCTTTTGGGTTTCTAGTGCTGTGATGATGTGAGGTATTGCCAGCTATGCCAGGAGAAGTAGGGCAGTGGATGTGTAACATATACCAGCATAGCTAGCTGGAGTTTTGTAAAGAATTATATGTCATTTGTATATCAAACTAATTTGTACAGATGCTTGTGCTGAAAATGTATTTGTAAAGCTGGTTATGTTAAAAATGTACCAACAGTGGGTTCTGCTGGACGGAAAGAAAAATGCACCTGTATTTCAGACTGTATTGCAACTGATTAAATGTATACATTGTAACAAAGGATACTGGAAGAAAAAAGGTTAAGCTCAACCCCAGCTAACTTTTAGAAAAACATCCTGAAATGAAATTACTTAATTTAGGCCATAAAGATTATATCTTACAGTTCAGATCACAGCCAGAGACAAAATGTCTATGTAAACAAGGAATCTAGCTGTATTGTCTCTAGCAGGGAACTAATTGCTACCCAAGAAGAGTGGAAGTGTTGAAATGGTTTTATGGCTTCCAGAAACTGCAACACATCTTAGCAAAGCTCTATGTGTGTGCATTATTGATACATATGTGTTAAATCCTGGCAGCTTCTAGTAAAGGGGGTAGTATGGGAACCAAAGTTAGATGATGAGATGTATGTGATATCATTCTGTAACCCAGGACAAAAATGATCTTTTAATACTAAATGAGGCTAAAGTCTCAGGGCAGTCTGTTTTTGGAATCTGACATAGAAGGATCACTCACCTAATTCACCTTTCCTTGCTCTAGTAAGTGAAAAGGGAATATTAATTATTTAGATCAGTCAGGAAAATATAGTGAGATTAGTTAATCACTGTTTTTCTGTATCTGTGTGAATCTAGTAATCTGTGTTATTTTAATATTTCCTGTGATGAAACTCTGGTATTTATTGTAAATAGATATTCTGTATTTTCATATTCTTTTATTATTTATTATTAAATATATTTAAACTTCTCATTTTGGCTGGTCATTTAGAGACTTTTTTAACCTTTGAGAGTACTTATATTTATTTGGTGACACTATGGCCACTCCTGAGACCCTTGCTACACTGGTCAAACACTAACCTTTGTATTAATATTAATTTCACTCAGTATAATTGGGTACCCTTGTAAGAGCCTTAGAATAGCTGGCTTTGAGTATCTGGTGGCAGTAACTAACTTATAGTCTGGGAAAAGGGTAGCAGAGCATGTAAATCTGTTCCAGCCTTTCCCAGGTGTGTGTGTGTGTGTGTGTGTGTGTGTGTGTGTGTGTGTGTGTGTGTGTGTGTGTGTGTGAATCAAATCTCAAAGAGTGTGTGTGTGTCACCTGGTTGGAGCAGGGACACAGAGTACTGGTTTCACAGAGAGAGTGGCGGTGGACTTGGCTTTGACATTTGGCTGAGGACTCAACTCTACAACTGTGCAGAGGGGAGTCTTTTTGGGAGCCTGGAGAGAGAGAGAGAGAGAGAGAGAGAGAGAGAGAGAGAGAGAGAGAGAGGGAGGGAGGGAGGGAGGGAGAGAGAGAGAGAGAGAGAGAGGTAAACCCAGCTCCCAGACTTAGTGTGAGCTCTGTGTGCTCTTAAGGGAAATTGTGCTTGATGTAGACAGCTGCATCTGGAAATACTGTGTGTATCTATCTTTGTCCCAAGTGAACGCCCCTCATCAGTGTCAGTGTTGAGGATTCAGGCTCCTTGGTTACTGGCATGGGGGGGTGCCACAAGTACTATGATGGGAATGGACCCACATTCCTAAGTCAAGGTATGATTAAAGTTCATGAAATTAGTGTTGTTTCAGTCTTTGATGTTAGCCATAAAAGTGCTTTTTGTAGCACCCACAGTGTGCTCAGAACTGCCTCCTGTAATTCATAAGGATTTACATGTATCTGTAGCATATTAAAACACAACCGTAAATTATTTTATTATGAGACCCATTACTCCTACTACTACTGGAACTGTCTGGGTATCCTTCTACCACACCGCTATCATTTCTGCCTGCAAATCCTGGTATTTTATGACTTTGCGTCTCTCTGTACATAAAACACTGTAATCACTGGGTGTAGCAATTTTAATGATCAATGCTTCTTTTTTCTTCTTTTCGTGGACTACTATATCTGTTTTTCTCATATCTATTTTCTGAAATGTTGGTAATGGGTGATCCCATGTGATATAAACTTCATCATTCTCTATAATGCTCTGTGGCTTATGTTTCCATTGATTCTCTCTAATTACATATTGTAACATTTGTAGAATCCCCAGTGCAACACTCTTACCAGATTATGCCTTTCGGTATACAGGCCCTCTGCCATTAGAGTATCACACCCAATAACATGATGTGTAACTGTTTCCAGTTCTGTTTTACAGAACCTGCTTTAGTCTGTTTCTTCCACATGTTCAATGGACTTTGCAAACCAATATATATGTAGTCCACTATCCTGGGCTGCCAATATTAAACTTTCATCTTTTGGTTTAAATTCACCTCTCTTTAACCATTCCTGTGTCAAATCCTGATCAACATGATGTTGTTCCAAGAGTTTTTTTTTTTTGTACTTGCTACAGTATTAATGTCTTTTCCACATTTCTTGTCTTCTCTTCTGGTCCTTCTCTTTACATTCTTTTTTTTATTTTTTGGCACATTTAGTTGCTGCCTTATTTTTGTCTACTTCTGATTTGATTTTTATTCCTACTTGATACCAATATACTTCTGATAAACTAAGCAGTGAAACCATTTTAGACTTCTTTTCCTCATGTTTTAAAACTTTCACATTGTTTGGATCTGGTGAGGACAGCAGATATGTATGCACAACAGACCACAGTGAAGAACTTCTCAAAAGCAAACTTCACACTTCTTAAGACTGAAGTGGTATCCTTCAAGGCCCCTGGGCCAGTGGAAATCACAACCCACACTGCTGAATCCTTTGCAAATGCCTTCTATGGGCACCTTCAAGAATGCATGGATCATGCAATCCCAAATAAAACCAAGACCCATTCCCCCAAAGGCAGGCGCCCGGTCTGGTGGACCCCAGCCATAAACAAACTTTACAACAGGAGGAGGAAGCTACTACATGACAGAGCAAAATCCCTAAAAGGGAAGGCGTCTCTGATCAGTACTAGCAAAAAACTATGATCACTCATAAAATCATCCAAGGCCAACTTTGAGAGAAAAATCGCAAAAGACACAAAAGACAATCACAAGGCCTTCTTTAGCTATGTTAGAAACCTGGGTGGAAACTCCCAGATATGCTCAGAGTTAGTCCAAAATGACACAAAAAACACTGAACCCACTGACATTGCCAACATTCTGGCAGACAGGTTCAGTGCAAATTTCTCCTCCCACCCCAAAAGGAGAAATAACTATCCCAGCAGAGTGTAGCCTCCCTAACATCTCAGATGCCCAGGTGAGAGCCGCCTCTCTAAAGCTAAAAACACAGCATCAATGGGACCGGATGGTGTCCCAGGCTGTGTGCTACATGAACTCCAAGAAGAACTAAACCCACACATAAGGCTGCTGTTTAATCTTAGCCTTACTACAGGATACGCACTCAAAGAGTGGCGACGGCAACAGTGGTCCCACTTCACAAAGGCGGTGCTTCTACGGACCCTGAAATTACCGCCCATAAGCTTGACGAGCCTGGTCTGCAAAGCTATGGAGAGGATCATTATGGAACTCATAAACAAAGACATTGGGGACCTACAGACATTGGATCCTACTCAATTTGGCTTTGTCAAGGGCAGATCCTGCCTTTTGAACTTGGTCGACTTTTTTGAAACAGTCACTAAGGCCATCGATGAGGGTAAGGCAGTCCACACAGCCTACCTTGACCTTGCAAAAGCCTTTGACACAATACCCCACTTGGGCATCATAGACAAACTCACCAGCTTAAATGTAAACCCATATGTCACAAGATGGGTTGCAAACTGGCTCAAGGACAGAACCCACAGGGTCAGAGTTGCTGGAGCTATGTCAGACTCTAAGCCAGTCACAAGCGGTGTCCCACAGGGCTCAGTCCTGGGACCCCTCTTGTTCAGCATTTATTTTTCCGAGGTACAGGCAAACATAGGAGGATTATGGCTGACAAAGTTCGCAGATGACTGCAAACTGGGTGCCATAATTGATACTCCAGCGGACACAAACATCCTTCAGAGAGGCCTCATAGAAATGGATAATTGGTGCCAGAGCCATGGCCTTAAGCTGAACGCCAAAAAATGTATAGTCATACCCTTTGGGAAAAACAAGGTACCGACAAATTACCACATAGGCGGTAATTCATTAAGTACGGAAGAGGTAATCAGGGACCTAGGGACCCAGGTTGACAGTAACCTCTCATTTGACACTCACATTGCCAAAGTGGTTAGGAAGACCTTCTATATTGCCCACCATATCATGAAGGGTTTCACATCTAGATCAAGAGAGGTCATTGTGCCCCTGTACTCTTCTCTTATCAGGCCAATGATTGAGTACAATGCCCCATTTGGGATGTATCTCACCCGACACCTGCAGCTGCTGGAAAGACCCCAAAAGTTCCTCACCAAGAGGATAAAGGGTCTTAAACATATGTCATATGCTGCCCGACTGAAAAAACTCCAGCTCTATTCAGTCGCATACCGCCTACTCAGAGGTGATCTGTGCCTGACGTACAAGGCCATGTCCAATCCTGAATTAATGGACATGCTCCACCTTAGAAAATCCAAATCCATCAGAGCCACAAGAACAAGTGACTTAAACCTCAACACAGAAATAAATAGGACGTGCTGGAGGGACAGATTCATAACCCAGAGGCTCCCTACACTCTGGAACAGAATCCCAGTCCATGTTAGGCAGAGCCCCTCACTGACTCTATTCAAGAGAAATCTCGACGAGTGGATGGGAGATCGTAGGTTTACCCCGGGGGTCATCTCTGTGTCACTACTAGACAGAGGCATAGTAAACTAAACCCTAAAAGGGCGTAGTATTCTCATCCTAAGGGGTGGTGTAAGCCACATACACTCTGGCTAGGCTTATAAATGCCTTAGGGCAGATAGCCTAGTACGAACCTATGAACCTATGAACCTATGACTGCAGATCTATACATGTAGTCAGTGTTGAGGAAGCCTATACCTCCTACAAAATAAAGAATATCTAATCTTGGTATAAGCAGTGATTTTTTTTATATAGTTTGATAAGCATGAAACATTTTTCTTGTTTTCCTGTCCAACCGATCCAATACCTTTTGGGACTAATCAGTCACCCCAAAACTGTAAGTCAGAACAGGAAGAGCAAATTGGTTTATACCTTGGATTTTGTTCCTAAATGTCAGGGCTGTTTTCAGTATTGATTTTAGTCTTCTAAAATATTACTTACTGAGTGTCCTTATCTATCTATACATACACACACACACACACACACACACACACACACACACACACACACACGTGTGTGTGTGTGTGTGTGTGTGTGTGTTTGTGTATGTGTGTGTATGTGTATATATATATATATATATATATATATATATATATATATATATATATATATGAGTCTACGTCATAACACTGAAAACTCGTATCATCAAAACCATTTCACTGAAAACTCAATACCAACAACTCATACCACTGAAAACTCATTTCACTGAAAAGTGTAGAACTGTATAGAAGTGTGTAGAAAGTATGCAATGGTGTAATTTCTTATCATAAGAGTTATTAGGAAGTGAGTCTAGCACAGTATATGTAAATTGTAATGGTCAGCATCGTGTTGTAACCCCGGATCAGTAGATGGCCATTTTTGCTCTTGAGCACTGATTTGCTGCCTGTTTTGTTCTTTTCTTCACATTTGTGTGATCATGGCATTAGTATATATAAATAAGGGGGTGTGGGGGCAAAGCCATTCACATGGGGGTACAGGGGGCTTGCCACCCTGCAAAAATCTGTTTTTAGGATATATTTCTTGTGGCAAATGTTTTTAATAAAATGAGTTTTCATTGTTACGAGTTTTCAGTAAAATAGTTTTGACTGTATGAGTTTCAGTGTTATGACATAGACCCATATATGCACAATGCACACACACACACACACACACACACACACACACACACACACACACACACACACACACACACACACACACACACACACACACACACACACACACACACACACACACACACACACACACACACACACACACACACACACACACACACATTGTGACTAAAAAGAGGATGTAGAAATATGAATATGGAGTATATGGCTTTAAGTATTAATTAGCTAGCTATAAAAAGTTGCATGTTATGAGGTACACTTGCATTTAGTGTTCGGTCTAAGTAACAACTATATGGAGGTTAACCATATCCTCACAGCCTCTGTCTTATTTACTGTTAGATCTGCCACCTATCCAGTATTTTTTAGGACTACCTGGAAATCTAAATGTTATTCCAGTAGTCCAGAAAGCACTATAAAACCTCTGGTATTCTGTTTATTTGCCCAAACAGAATGCTGACGTTTGTAAAAACACAGCCTTGAATGAACTTTTAAATTGAAAAGCATTGCATATGCAATACATTGAAAATTGGGACTTCCTAAAAATGTGGAAAAAAACAAAATAAGGCATTCCATCTCACAATGAAGTATGCATTGACATTATAAAATGTGTGGGAAAGTGAGTGGGGTCAAAAGGGAAATGGGGAAAGAGAGGCAAGGTTATAGGTAGTACACGGGGTATGTTTTTTGGTCTGGTTTTCACCCCATATAAAGATGGCAACTCTATTTACTCTCCACCCACATACCACATTAGCCACTTATTTTTTATTTCTCCATTCACAGAAACCACATAAGGAACACTTCTTTTCCTATGTTCAATATTCTTATCCAGATTACAGTGCCTGTTCATGCTTTTGTACAGTGCCATTTCTCTTTTAACCCGCTTTCTCAACATAAGGTTGCATTTTTTTCTCTTATGATTTATCCAGGATGATTGTTTTAAACTAAATTAAATAGTTTTTGATTTAATGTCTTAATATTTGCAATGCAGTGACTACTTCTCCAGTATATAAATGTTGCACTGTAAATATTGCATCTTCTTACTTATAATAATTGTTGTAGTATACATCTCCATCTCCAAATTACTCTTAGAAATTAAATGTCTTGGTTTGTCATTTTTGTTTATTTTAAAATAACTTGAGGAATATTGTTAAATTAACTTTTGTGCCTTTTGCTTAAATGCAGAATCTGCTTTTGTATACTTGGACATCGAATCTTATCTCACTCTCTGCATTCAGTATTTAAAAATTAGATATGCAGACATCAAATTTCAAATTTTTGCCTCGGCATTACAGTGATATTAGTGTTACCACCTATGGTTTTAATGAAATTCACTGAAACACAGTGAAACACAAAATGTGTTATTTAGTTTGTAGGACCTCATTTCTGCCTAATAACCCATGTTCCCATTACAATAATTAACAATGCAAAAAACTGTTATCCTCATATATTTGATAATCATCTATAAGACTAGAAACTGAAATGCTTTGTTCTTTGGAATTAAAAATTACACAAATAAAGAAAACAGAATAGTGTGGTAATAAACAGTTGTCTGACAAGGCTGGGTATTTTGCATCAGCAGGATAATTAGAAAATGGAATGCAGTTTTTAAAGACTAGATTAGGGGTTGCCTTAATGCCAGAAATAAAAACAAGCAGGTAATGATGCTGTGTCAAAGAAGCACTACTGTGCCTGTGTACTGGTGTCTGAGAAAGATGGGTACCATACTGGGGTCCTGCAAAGCAGCATAAGGAAAAAGTGGCATTCAGCATGGGCATTCAGAATGAACACTTTTCTGGGTAGCCCTCTCACTGTAAAGATCACCATTCTATCAACTACAGGGAATGTGCAATTGTTAGGAGTGGAGACCAGTAGATAATAAACTTGTCGCTGAATATCAGAAGACAGAATCTTCTCCTTTTGAAAAGAACAACTATTCAACACCAGGCTTTAAAATAATACTATCTCATCATGTTTGCCACCTCTCTTTATGACTGTTATTACCTCCTTTCCCTCATCTTTGAATCTACCAGTGTCCTAAATCTGTCAGTGCTCTTTCTGGTTTTGGCAGTCAGTGACAGCTTATTATATTATTTTGCAAACAACTGAATGAAATCATTCTTCTGCTTGAGAAAAGATTATTTTAAGCCTTAAAGAACAGTCAGTTCCTTAACCCCCATAATTTCTTGTTAAGCCCATATATTCAAATAAGAAATGATAATGGACACCTTTTATACTAGAATTATGTTACTTCTAAATTGTCATGTATGATAAATAATTTTCACCCAGTTTTCTCCACCTGTCATCATACCTAAGACATTTCATCCTATAGAACTTTTTTGCACATGTAGTCTATATTTTTCTTTTCAATTTATTTACTTGTTTTCATAAAACACTTATATGACAGCACTGTATTATTGTATACTATTGATGGAGTTATATAATGGAAGAAGTATTTCAGGGTTTTTGGTTGTAATGCATCAACAAATATAAAACATTATTTTAAACATTTTTCTGTATACCTGCCATACCTGTTGTGCAAATAATGGCTAGCTGTCTGTTCATAAAGCACAGATCTTAAATGCTGTGAAGTTTTTATTTATTTATCCATCCATCTATCCTTGGTAAACCAGGTTAGTACAACTAGGCTTGTGGCTTCTTTTCACAGAATACCAAAGTAGTATTTATACTACTAGTGGAAATTTGGTCTGGGCATCAAGGAATTTCCCCTTCTCTTTTTGGTTTGTGCCATGGGATCTTTTATATCCACCTGAGATATCATCAACTCAAGCAGACTGAACCTCAGTTTATTGTCTCATATGATGGATTAAATACTCTGGAGTGTTGCACCCTCTTTATGCAGCTTTGCAGTGTCAGCAATCAATCTACTTAGCGTGGGAATATTACTCAGGAGTCTTCTGCACCAAAGATGAGTGTGCTCCCTGTTGTGTGCTATTTTAACAACTGAAACAAATAATTTCCCAGCTCATCTGATGTTTTACATTTCCATATCTAATTTAAGTAAATTGATACCCATTTAAAGATAATTTAAGTTTTCCTGCAATCTCACCATTCTGTTTTTTTGTGTGTTTATCTAATTTTATAAGTTCTTATTACCTTTAAGCCTTTTGCTTTGTAGGCTAACTGTAATTCATTCACTGTTCTCTCCTTTTTAGTTGTTTTTACTTGATATAGCTATTTGCTTATACTTCAAGTTCTGAAAGTGGATGATAGTTTTATGTTAATTCTTACATAACTTGCTTTTTAAATTAGGTTTGTGCGTAACAATGGTCATATCTGTTCATTCTTCAGTTTTGTAATAGGCTATCTTCATTGCATGACTACTTCATTTACCAAATTACATTCTGCTTTCTGATCACGTATTCGTAAACTCCCCTTTTATTTTGCCATAATGTACAATCCTTTGAATCACTATTATCTTCTTCTATGTGTTTGACTTTCATCCTTTGCAAATATTTCTGTGTGACATGGGCAGAAATAGTGCACTGATCCATCCCATCAATGGACAGAGCCAGGACTGAACTTGCATCCATAAGACTGGAATTAACAAATGCATTAGCATATCGTAACCTCTTGTTGGTGTCTTAACAAGCTATGCCAAATGGTTTATCTTTGGAAAAAGAACGTTGATCCATTTGGGTCAAACTGAAACCACAGAAGCAAAAAAACACCTTCCCAAACAGTTCCTTCCACACAGCAACTGATATCAGTATTGAAACAGCTGTCAGCAAAATAAATCCACCGGATGGTAAAAAGAACAAATTTAATGTTGTACAAAAATCCTGGTTTAGCGCTTTCACTCGCTACCACAGCGAGCTTCCTCAGAACAAATAAAATCAGTCATTTACAATCATATATAGTTGAAATTGGCGCCAAAAAGCGCTGTTTAAAAGTTTCAAATTAAAGTGATATAACATTTTAAAAATATGTTAAAAAACAAACACAAATGGTGTAATCCATTTGCCTTAGTGCTTAATATTAGACTAGTTTTTATCTGAAATAAATTCCCTTGTTGTATAAGGCACTGTCCAAAGTCTGTTAAAATGTGTTTAAGTGTAATAGTGTGAAACTGTCAAGAAAATTTAAACAATAAACCTCAAAATGTATATTGTTGTTCACTCATATAACATAAAAATGAACGATGGGCTGCTTACTATACTCATCAGGTGCATGATATATAAATCAGTTTCTTTCATTTAACATCAGTAGGGGTTTTATAGACATATAATCATTTAAACCAGGTGGGAAAGTGGCATCTGTATACACCTGCCAGTACAGTTCCCTATAGGCAAGGTGGTTCCTAATGTTTCCCCCTCTTGGGTTGTTCTTTATAATCTCTATAATGGAAAACTTGAAGGTATGCTCAGTCCCTTTATCGATAGTGTGTCTGGCTAAAGCATTTTTATTGTCACCCTTCTAATACAATAGGTATGGGAATAAATTCTTTGTTTAAAATGCCTCTCAGTCTTCCCGATATAATATGCAGGACAGACCGCACAAGAAGCAATATAAACCAGCATCTTACTTTGGCAATTGCCTTTAGATGTAAATATCCTAGTGCCATTTGCATTCAATAATTTAATGGGGCTGTTTTCATTAATATAACTACACTGGTTACATGCCCCACACTTACTGGTGTGTATATTAAATTCATTCAGTCCATGCTTGGGTAATTCTAGTAAATGCTTTAAGTTCCTTCCCATCCTGTTAACAAAAATTGGTTTACTACCAACCTTCTCCAAAATCTCTTGTTCAGTTGTTAAAATATGCCAATTATTAATTATGATGTCTTTAATTATATTAGTAAAAGGCCCAAATTCAATAATATAAGCCTTTTTATATTTATTAACGACTCTTGTTGTCATCTCATTACTTAGTTGGTCTTGTCCTACATGGGAGGTGTTCATTCCCAATAATGAGGTGTATCTACTGTCTCTCAGTTCTAATATATATCTAGATATGTCATCCATCAAATCTGTTGCATACCCTCTTTCTAAAAATAAAGATGTGATATATCCTATCTCTTTGGTCATGTCGTCATATTCAGACGTCATTCGCATAGCTCTAATGCATTGACCTTTGTATATATTACACTTCATCTTTCTAGGATGATAACTGTAATAATCTATGTATGAGTTCGAAAAAGTACTTTTTCTGTAAATGTTGGACTTTAACCATCCATTGTTAACAGAAACCAGTGTGTCCAAATATGGAACCCCCTGGTTGTTATGTACTTCAGTGAATTTTAAATATTCACTGCTAGAATTAATATATGCTATAAAGTCAAAATAAGACTTTTCTTCACCTTCCCACATAATATAGATGTCGTCCAAGAATCTTGAGTAATAGCAAATGGATTTGTAAAATGTACTGCAGAAAATTTGAGTGTCCTCCCATTCCAGCATGACCAGGTTAGCAAATATGGGTGCACATGCAGCACCCATAGCTACTCCCCTGGTCTGCTTGAAGAGTTCTCCCTCAAAATAAATAAAATTATTTTCCAGCACAATAGACATCAGATCCCCTAATAGTGTAATAGTATCCCAGGATAGATCAGTATGTCTTCTTAAGCAGTTGATGAATGCTTCTTGTCCTTCCTCAATAGGAATGCTACTAAATAGGTCAATGACATCTATACTACTAAAGATAATATTTGTGTTATATTTAAAAACAGGGTAGTTTTTCAAAAAGTCCCACGAATCTTTTGCCATGTGTTTAACATTCTCAAATAGGGGCTTCAACATATTGTCTATCACTTTTCCAATAGGAAAAGTCTTTGACTTGCTTCCTGAGATAATCGGCCGGAAAGGGGGGTTAATAAAATCTTTGTGGACTTTAGGAATACCCACAATGGTTGCCAAAGTGGGATGGTCCACAGACATGTAGTGGTATAGGTCTTCTGAAATTCTCTGGTCTAAAAAATATTCCTCTAAATACATATCAATTCTTCTATAGGCTATATTAATCTCATTCTGTGAGATAGATGTATAATTGCCTGACTCATAAAGAATTTTATGTATAATTCCACTATATGTGTTGGCATCATAGATCACTATACCTCCCCCCTTGTCCGGCTTCATAACTCTAATGTTGCTGTTGTTCTGCAACTCAGATAATATTGAAGTCTCCTTCTTAGTTAGGTTAGATTTTATTTGTTGCCCCTTAGATGTATGACTAATTGCATATAAGTCTCTAGTGACTTTGTTGTCAAACTTCTGAATACTGGGGTTACTTATAGGTATAAAACTACTTTTCTTTTTTAAGGAGTCTGCACCAATGGCTGATTCCCGTTCATTATTTCCAAACATCATAGACAAATTTAATTTTCTGACATATTTTTTGAACTCTAATATATTGTTAACCATGTTGTGTTTAGGGGTAGGAATGAATTTCAGTCCTTTAGATAATAAGCTGAAATGCGCTTTTTCTAATTGCAAATTGCTGTAATTATATATTTTGAAATTATTATAAGTACATATTATTTTATTTGTGACTATAATTTTAGAATTATCATTACAGACTGAGTCATTGATAGAGTTAAAGGGATGTTGACCTTCTGATGTTAGTATTTCTTCTTCCATTTTCCCCCTTTTTTCCACTTCCCAAAACGGCTTCCCCCTTGTTTGTGAAAAAACTGATCAGATTCACAGTCCCTATTTGTATAGGGGTAATATGTTTTGTCATATTCTTCAGTGTGCTCATCACAATTTTGGTGAAAACTATTCCATCTGTAATTAGTATGGCTTTTATACTGTTCCCTGTCTCTGTCTAACTTTTTCTGTTTACGTTCATGTGCCTTCTTTGCCCTAAAATCAGCACTGTCAAATTGTTTATAAAATAAATTTTCCCATTGTGGAAATGCTAAGTCTTGTATTATAGCATTATGTAATTTCTCCACCTCAGTTAACAGTTTACACAACTTCATATCATTGTATTTAATCACCAATCTCATGTATTCAAACCCAAAGTTGTCAAAAAGGGAATTGAAATCCGTTTTAACATCATTATTTATATCAATTCCCAATGGTAATTTGTAAAAACGCAGCCCCATTGGTACAATATTGATAGAAATACAAAAATTTAAATAAGCATTGTCAAGTTTCAAACCGTTAACCATATTAAGTTTTTTACCAAACAAGTATATAGAATCCTTTAGAGTGCCTTTATGTTTAAAACTACTGTCATTATTAACATTTTCAAAGTTGCAATCCTGACCAAGAAACTCTTGTAAAATATTATGTTTCTGGTCCTTATTAGAATAGACAACAGTACCTTTGTCCTTTTTGTTGTTACTGGTGATGTTTGCATAAGTTCTAACAGGCTGGGTATTTTTCGGTCTGGTACCCACTCTTTTCATTTCCTCAGACAGGTTACCGAATGAAAAATCAAATGTAAAATCAGTCCCTGCCGTTTTATTGTTGAAATTTGAAGCCGAAAGACATGGTAGGTCTATAGCAGGTCCCTGTACATGGCCTATATTCTGCCCATTAGGTATTCCTGGCGACGATGTCTCCGGTATCCTATTGCTAGTGAAAATTGAACCAGACTGAACTGTATTGCCGTTATGATTAACGGCATTTTGCAAAGCATTCTTGTCGTTCTTGGTGGTCAAAATGTTAACCCGAGAGTCAATCAAGCCGGGGATCTTGCTGAAAAGTTCTGCTAGTTTCGAAACCTCATTACGTAAAGCGGAAACTTCTGCTTTTAATTGGTCCATTTCCGAACCTGGATTCAACGCAGTATCCACTGTCGAGTTGTTGGTGGAATCCATAGGCAACTCAGGAAAAAGAACGTTGATCCGTTTGGGTCAAACTGAAACCACAGAAGCAAAAAAACACCTTCCCAAACAGTTCCTTCCACACAGCAACTGATATCAGTATTGAAACAGCTGTCAGCAAAATAAATCCACCGGATGGTAAAAAGAACAAATTTAATGTTGTACAAAAATCCTGGTTTAGCGCTTTCACTCGCTACCACAGCGAGCTTCCTCAGAACAAATAAAATCAGTCATTTACAATCATATATAGTTGAAATTGGCGCCAAAAAGCGCTGTTTAAAAGTTTCAAATTAAAGTGATATAACATTTTAAAAATATGTTAAAAAACAAACACAAATGGTGTAATCCATTTGCCTTAGTGCTTAATATTAGACTAGTTTTTATCTGAAATAAATTCCCTTGTTGTATAAGGCACTTGAGGGAGAACTCTTCAAGCAGACCAGGGGAGTAGCTATGGGTGCTGCATGTGCACCCATATTTGCTAACCTGGTCATGCTGGAATGGGAGGACACTCAAATTTTCTGCAGTACATTTTACAAATCCATTTGCTATTACTCAAGATTCTTGGACGACATCTATATTATGTGGGAAGGTGAAGAAAAGTCTTATTTTGACTTTATAGCATATATTAATTCTAGCAGTGAATATTTAAAATTCACTGAAGTACATAACAACCAGGGGGTTCCATATTTGGACACACTGGTTTCTGTTAACAATGGATGGTTAAAGTCCAACATTTACAGAAAAAGTACTTTTTCGAACTCATACATAGATTATTACAGTTATCATCCTAGAAAGATGAAGTGTAACATATACAAAGGTCAATGCATTAGAGCTATGCGTATGACGTCTGAATATGACGACATGACCAAAGAGATAGGATATATCACATCTTTATTTTTAGAAAGAGGGTATGCAACAGATTTGATGGATGACATATCTAGACATATATTAGAACTGAGAGACAGTAGATACACCTCATTATTGGGAATGAACACCTCCCATGTAGGACAAGACCAACTAAGTAATGAGATGACAACAAGAGTCGTTAATAAATATAAAAAGGCTTATATTATTGAATTTGGGCCTTTTACTAATATAATTAAAGACATCATAATTAATAATTGGCATATTTTAACAACTGAACAAGAGATTTTGGAGAAGGTTGGTAGTAAACCAATTTTTGTTAACAGGATGGGAAGGAACTTAAAGCATTTACTAGAATTACCCAAGCATGGACTGAATGAATTTAATATACACACCAGTAAGTGTGGGGCATGTAATCAGTGTAGTTATATTAATGAAAACAGCCCCATTAAATTATTGAATGCAAATGGCACTAGGATATTTACATCTAAAGGGAATTGCCAAAGTAAGATGCTGGTTTATATTGCTTCTTGTACGGTCTGTCCTGCATATTATATCGGGAAGACTGAGAGGCATTTTAAACAAAGAATTTATTCCCATACCTATTGTATTAGAAGGGGTGACAATAAAAATGCTTTAGCCAGACACACTATCGATAAAGGGACTGAGCATACCTTCAAGTTTTCCATTATAGAGATTATAAAGAACAACCCAAGAGGGGGAAACATTAGGAACCACCTTGCCTATAGGGAACTGTACTGGCAGGTGTATACAGATGCCACTTTCCCACCTGGTTTAAATGATTATATGTCTATAAAACCCCTACTGATGTTAAATGAAAGAAACTGATTTATATATCATGCACCTGATGAGTATAGTAAGCAGCCCATCGTTCATTTTTATGTTATATGAGTGAACAACAATATACATTTTGAGGTTTATTGTTTAAATTTTCTTGACAGTTTCACACTATTACACTTAAACACATTTTAACAGACTTTGGACAGTGCCTTATACAACAAGGGAATTTATTTCAGATAAAAACTAGTCTAATATTAAGCACTAAGGCAAATGGATTACACCATTTGTGTTTGTTTTTTAACATATTTTTAAAATGTTATATCACTTTAATTTGAAACTTTTAAACAGCGCTTTTTGGCGCCAATTTCAACTATATATGATTGTAAATGACTGATTTTATTTGTTCTGAGGAAGCTCGCTGTGGTAGCGAGTGAAAGCGCTAAACCAGGATTTTTGTACAACATTAAATTTGTTCTTTTTACCATCCGGTGGATTTATTTTGCTGACAGCTGTTTCAATACTGATATCAGTTGCTGTGTGGAAGGAACTGTTTGGGAAGGTGTTTTTTTGCTTCTGTGGTTTCAGTTTGACCCAAACGGATCAACGTTCTTTTTCCTGAGTTGCCTATGGATTCCACCAACAACTCGACAGTGGATACTGCGTCTAATCCAGGTTCGGAAATGGACCAATTAAAAGCAGAAGTTTCCGCTTTACGTAATGAGGTTTCGAAACTAGCAGAACTTTTCAGCAAGATCCCCGGCTTGATTGACTCTCGGGTTAACATTTTGACCACCGAGAACGACAAGAATGCTTTGCAAAATGCCGTTAATCATAACGGCAATACAGTTCAGTCTGGTTCAATTTTCACTAGCAATAGGATACCGGAGACATCGTCGCCAGGAATACCTAATGGGCAGAATATAGGCCATGTACAGGGACCTGCTATAGACCTACCATGTCTTTCGGCTTCAAATTTCAACAATAAAACGGCAGGGACTGATTTTACATTTGATTTTTCATTCGGTAACCTGTCTGAGGAAATGAAAAGAGTGGGTACCAGACCGAAAAATACCCAGCCTGTTAGAACTTATGCAAACATCACCAGTAACAACAAAAAGGACAAAGGTACTGTTGTCTATTCTAATAAGGACCAGAAACATAATATTTTACAAGAGTTTCTTGGTCAGGATTGCAACTTTGAAAATGTTAATAATGACAGTAGTTTTAAACACAAAGGCACTCTAAAGGATTCTATATACTTGTTTGGTAAAAAACTTAATATGGTTAACGGTTTGAAACTTGACAATGCTTATTTAAATTTTTGTATTTCTATCAATATTGTACCAATGGGGCTGCGTTTTTACAAATTACCATTGGGAATTGATATAAATAATGATGTTAAAACGGATTTCAATTCCCTTTTTGACAACTTTGGGTTTGAATACATGAGATTGGTGATTAAATACAACGATATGAAGTTGTGTAAACTGTTAACTGAGGTGGAGAAATTACATAATGCTATAACACAAGACTTAGCATTTCCACAATGGGAAAATTTATTTTATAAACAATTTGACAGTGCTGATTTTAGGGCAAAGAAGGCACATGAACGTAAACAGAAAAAGTTAGACAGAGACAGGGAACAGTATAAAAGCCATACTAATTACAGATGGAATAGTTTTCACCAAAATTGTGATGAGCACACTGAAGAATATGACAAAACATATTACCCCTATACAAATAGGGACTGTGAATCTGATCAGTTTTTTCACAAACAAGGGGGAAGCCATTTTGGGAAGTGGAAAAAAGGGGGAAAATGGAAGAAGAAATACTAACATCAGAAGGTCAACATCCCTTTAACTCTATCAATGACTCAGTCTGTAATGATAATTCTAAAATTATAGTCACAAATAAAATAATATGTACTTATAATAATTTCAAAATATATAATTACAGCAATTTGCAATTAGAAAAAGCGCATTTCAGCTTATTATCTAAAGGACTTAAATTCATTCCTACCCCTAAATACAACATGGTTAACAATATATTAGAGTTCAAAAAATATGTCAGAAAATTAAATTTGTCTATGATGTTTGGAAATAATGAACGGGAATCAGCCATTGGTGCAGACTCCTTAAAAAAGAAAAGTAGTTTTATACCTATAAGTAACCCCAGTATTCAGAAGTTTGACAACAAAGTCACTAGAGACTTATATGCAATTAGTCATACATCTAAGGGGCAACAAATAAAATCTAACCTAACTAAGAAGGAGACTTCAATATTATCTGAGTTGCAGAACAACAGCAACATTAGAGTTATGAAGCCGGATAAGGGGGGAGGTATAGTGATCTATGATGCCAACACATATAGTGGAATTATACATAAAATTCTTTATGAGTCAGGCAATTATACATCTATCTCACAGAATGAGATTAATATAGCCTATAGAAGAATTGATATGTATTTAGAGGAATATTTTTTAGACCAGAGAATTTCAGAAGACCTATACCACTACATGTCTGTGGACCATCCCACTTTGGCAACCATTGTGGGTATTCCTAAAGTCCACAAAGATTTTATTAACCCCCCTTTCCGGCCGATTATCTCAGGAAGCAAGTCAAAGACTTTTCCTATTGGAAAAGTGATAGACAATATGTTGAAGCCCCTATTTGAGAATGTTAAACACATGGTAAAAGATTCGTGGGACTTTTTGAAAAACTACCCTGTTTTTAAATACAACACAAATATTATCTTCAGTAGTATAGATGTCATTGACCTATTTAGTAGCATTCCTATTGAGGAAGGACAAGAAGCATTCATCAACTGCTTAAGAAGACATACTGATCTATCCTGGGATACTATTACACTATTAGGGGATCTGATGTCTATTGTGCTGGAAAATAATTTTATTTATTTTGAGGGAGAACTCTTCAAGCAGACCAGGGGAGTAGCTATGGGTGCTGCATGTGCACCCATATTTGCTAACCTGGTCATGCTGGAATGGGAGGACACTCAAATTTTCTGCAGTACATTTTACAAATCCATTTGCTATTACTCAAGATTCTTGGACGACATCTATATTATGTGGGAAGGTGAAGAAAAGTCTTATTTTGACTTTATAGCATATATTAATTCTAGCAGTGAATATTTAAAATTCACTGAAGTACATAACAACCAGGGGGTTCCATATTTGGACACACTGGTTTCTGTTAACAATGGATGGTTAAAGTCCAACATTTACAGAAAAAGTACTTTTTCGAACTCATACATAGATTATTACAGTTATCATCCTAGAAAGATGAAGTGTAACATATACAAAGGTCAATGCATTAGAGCTATGCGTATGACGTCTGAATATGACGACATGACCAAAGAGATAGGATATATCACATCTTTATTTTTAGAAAGAGGGTATGCAACAGATTTGATGGATGACATATCTAGATATATATTAGAACTGAGAGACAGTAGATATACCTCATTATTGGGAATGAACACCTCCCATTTAGGACAAGACCAACTAAGTAATGAGATGACAACAAGAGTCGTTAATAAATATAAAAAGGCTTATATTATTGAATTTGGGCCTTTTACTAATATAATTAAAGACATCATAATTAATAATTGGCATATTTTAACAACTGAACAAGAGATTTTGGAGAAGGTTGGTAGTAAACCAATTTTTGTTAACAGGATGGGAAGGAACTTAAAGCATTTACTAGAATTACCCAAGCATGGACTGAATGAATTTAATATACACACCAGTAAGTGTGGGGCATGTAATCAGTGTAGTTATATTAATGAAAACAGCCCCATTAAATTATTGAATGCAAATGGCACTAGGATATTTACATCTAAAGGGAATTGCCAAAGTAAGATGCTGGTTTATATTGCTTCTTGTACGGTCTGTCCTGCATATTATATCGGGAAGACTGAGAGGCATTTTAAACAAAGAATTTATTCCCATACCTATTGTATTAGAAGGGGTGACAATAAAAATGCTTTAGCCAGACACACTATCGATAAAGGGACTGAGCATACCTTCAAGTTTTCCATTATAGAGATTATAAAGAACAACCCAAGAGGGGGAAACATTAGGAACTACCTTGCCTATAGGGAACTGTACTGGCAGGTGTATACAGATGCCACTTTCCCACCTGGTTTAAATGATTATATGTCTATAAAACCCCTACTGATGTTAAATGAAAGAAACTGATTTATATATCATGCACCTGATGAGTATAGTAAGCAGCCCATCGCTCATATTTATGTTATATGAGTGAACAACAATATACATTTTGAGGTTTATTGTTTAAATTTTCTTGACAGTTTCACACTATTACACTTAAACACATTTTAACAGACTTTGGACAGTGCCTTATACAACAAGGGAATTTATTTCAGATAAAAACTAGTCTAATATTAAGCACTAAGGCAAATGGATTACACCATTTGTGTTTGTTTTTTAACATATTTTTAAAATGTTATATCACTTTAATTTGAAACTTTTAAACAGCGCTTTTTGGCGCCAATTTCAACTATATATGATTGTAAATGACTGATTTTATTTGTTCTGAGGAAGCTCGCTGTGGTAGCGAGTGAAAGCGCTAAACCAGGATTTTTGTACAACATTAAATTTGTTCTTTTTACCATCCGGTGGATTTATTTTGCTGACAGCTGTTTCAATACTGATATCAGTTGCTGTGTGGAAGGAACTGTTTGGGAAGGTGTTTTTTTGCTTCTGTGGTTTCAAATGGTTTATCTTTAATATACCTTAAGCAATGTTTTTGCTTTTTTTACAGTGTTATTCTGTGGGACATATAGCATACTAAAATAACCTCTTAATACACTGGCTTCTTTGCTTATCTGTCTTAAACACGAGTCTGTTAACTGGTATACATCTGTAGTTTTATTTTGGGGCAATTTGTAGTAAGTTCTAATGATATTCCATACATTTTAGGCTAGTTATGAATCAATTATTTTTGTCTTATCTATATTTTAATTTCTTGTTACTAATTTAAGAATGGCAACACACACACACACACACGTATATATATATATATATATATATATATATATATATATATATATATATATATATATATATACACTTATTTCTTTTCAAAGGCCATGTGTGAAGAGTAAATAACTCCTGTTAAAATTTTTTGACATACACAGGGGCAGG
Source organism: Protopterus annectens (assembly GCF_019279795.1). Classification (NCBI taxonomy): domain Eukaryota; kingdom Metazoa; phylum Chordata; order Ceratodontiformes; family Protopteridae; genus Protopterus; species Protopterus annectens. The sequence goes on from NC_056739.1 coordinate 1,963,776,291, forward strand.
GATGTCCACCCACTTCTTCTCACATTATATAATGAGCTTCTGGTGATCATACTTGTAAAACTAGTTTATTCAGGATATGGGATGGGGGCTGGCGGTCATCAGCAAAAAATACTGCTATATGTGAATGATCTTCTCAATTTATTTGACAAACTCAGAAAGTCATCTAGTAGTAGTGATGAGAGATATTAGTGAATCTGAGAAATGGACAGGGTACTCCCAGAATGTGGACTAGACCTAGATGATTAAGTTAAATTATGTCCCCTCCCAGGAGAGTGGTGCTACCTTCCTCTTTCTGACTAAAAATAACGCAAAGACTAATCTAGGGATAACGTTTGGTCCCTGCTTGGAGTCAGCATTGGAAGCTTTTTATCAGGATATACTTCAATGCACTAAAGTGTTTGTCAAGAGACAGAGATTATGTCTAGACTTCCCCAAAGGGTTCAAGCAGCATCTTGGTTTGTACTACCATTGGTGCTTTATGATTCTCAGGGTATCACTTTGCCCCCCCCCAATCTTTTTTTTGTTTCACTGAGGCAAATGGTCACCGGGTTTATTTGAGATAGGTGAAAAACACATTTGGCATAGGAGTTACTTACTCTCCCAGCATCTTTGGCAGGTGTTTTGCTCCCCAATTTTGAGATGTATAGTGAAACTAAAAACGAACAAGTTCACCAGCAGGACTTGTAGACACAAAATTTATTTCCAGGTTAAGCGCTTTCATCAAAGTAAAATTAACTTAATCAGAACAATATACAAACCGTCATTTGGATTTAAATATGTTACAGTAACACAGGATAGGTTAAAATCCCACCAATCAAACAAAAATCCCTTGAATAAATTAATACCCTGAAAGGCATACACTGTAAAAACTGAACAACCCAGTAAAAACATTTCTATGAAAAAATCACATTTTAAAATCAAACCCTTTCTGCTTTTTCTTTTAAAGCAGGCAAGATAGATATAAAATCATTTAATCCTGGACATAAATTAGCTGCCAAACGAAGCTGCCACATCAATTCCCTTTTGTTTAAAGTGTTTTTCCAATTACCACCCCTGGGGTTTATTTCTATTGTATCCAATATCCCAAACTTGAATCCAGAAAAATTACTACATATTTTACTATGCCTGAATAAGGCATTAGTTTATTTTGAATTCTTAATATCATATAAATGTTCATATATCCTGGACCTGAGAGCCCTCTCAGTTTTACCAACATAAAACCTCGGGCAGGAATTACACTTAGCCAAATAAACTATTTTACTAGTGTGACAATTACCCTTTTTAAAAAATACTGTGTCCTGGTTTGTGTTGTCAAGTTTCAAACTAACAACTGACAAAATAAATCTGCACTGTGTACAACAACCACAGGCTTTGGTAAATTCAAGTTGTTAAACTGTCTCATAATGTATATTACACTCTGCAACTCTCGAATGTATGAACCCTACTCTTGTATTTCACTTTGTAACCTTTATTTTCTATTTTGCAACCTATACTGTATGGTATTTCACTTTGCAACCTTTATTTGCATTTTGTCACCTATATTGTATTATACTGTTCATGGAGCTTTTCTCCCCGGGACTCCACTGAAAATGGGCACTTCTTGGCCCAGTGAACTTCCCCGGTAATCAAACTGAAAATAAATAATAAATAAATAAATAAATTTACACTGCTGTTGTTCGTATTACCCTCCAAGGTAAGTTTCAAGTTGTGACCCACTTTAGTACAGAAAATAGGTTTTTCACCCACTGCTTGTAAAATATTAGGGTCACCCCTAAAAATATTCCAATTCTTGCAAAGGATGTTCCTTATGTCATTATAATGTGAACTGTATTGCACCACACATGCCTGGGAGAAATTGTAGGAAGAACTCTCTGTTCTTTCATTAATTTTTGTTTTAGAAAGACCTCTACCTAACAAAGGTTGATATTTCGAACCTCACTCTCTCAAAATCTCTTGTAAAATACCCTGATTACTACATCCACATTAACCATTTGACCACCAGAAACACTCTGAATTCCCTCAGAGCTTCCCTTAACATCAGGGCCAAGCTCCATAGAATGACAAAAAGTCATTTTGGAAGAAAAGAGCTCCATAAAATGAGCCAACTCACTTCTGAGTTCAGCAACATCTTTTTTCAGTTCTATAATCTCTACAGACTGCCCAAATCCAACATCTGCAGGCAGACCTATAGAATCTAGAGAGTCCATCAGTCCAGGGCTACAAAACTAAACCAAAGTCACCACCCACTATACCAGAAAAAAAGTATTGTTAAGGGACAGGCGATTAGAATTTCTAGAATGACTTCTCATTTTGAGGACGTCATTAAAGAATTCAGTGACCTCAAGAATATGTTTTTGGAGAGAGATTATCCACTGGAATTTGTGGAGGGTATTTTACAAGAGATTTTGAGATAGTGGGGTTCAAAATATCAACCTTTGTTAGGTAGAGGTCTTTCTAAAACAAAAAATAATGAAAGAACAGAGAGTTCTTCCTACAATTTCTCCCAGGCATGTGTGGTGCAATACAGTTCACATTATAATGACATAAGGAACATCCTTTGCAAGAATTGGAATATTTTTAGGGGTGACCCTAATATTTTACAAGCAGTGGGTGAAAAACCTATTTTCTGTACTAAAGTGGGTAGCAACTTGAAACTTACAGTGGAGGGTAATACGAACAACAGCAGTGTAAAATCAAATGAATTTACCAAAGCCTGTGGTTGTTGTACACAGTGTAGATTTATTTTGTCAGTTGTTAGTTTGAAACTTGACAACACAAACCAGGACACAGTATTTTTAAAAAGGGTAATTGTCACACTAGTAAAATAGTTTATTTGGCTAAGTGTAATTCCTGCCCGGGGTTTAATGTTGGGAAAACTGAGAGGGCTCTCAGGACCAGGATATATGAACATTTATATGATATTAAGAATTCAAAAGAAACTAATGCCTTATTCAGGCATAGTAAAATATGTAGTAATTTTTCTGGATTCAAGTTTGGGATATTGGATACAATAGAAATAAACCCCAGGGGTGGTAATTGGAAAAACACTTTAAACAAAAGGGAACTGATGTGGCAGCTTCGTTTGACAGCTAATTTATGTCCAGGATTAAATTATTTTATATCTATCTATCTTGCCTGCTTTAAAAGAAAGAGCAAAAAGGGTTTGATTTTAAAATGTGATTTCTTTTCATATAAATGTTTTTACTAGATTGTTCAGTTTTTTACAGGGTATGTCTTTTATGGTATTAATTTATTCAAGGGATTTTTTGTTTGATTGGTGGGATTTTAACCTATCCTTTGTTACTGTAACATATTTAAATCCACATGACTGTTTGCATATTGTTCTGATGAAGTCAATTTTACTTTGATGAAAGCGCTTAACCTGGAAATAAATTTTGTGTCTACTAGTCCTGCTGGTGAACTTGTTGGTTTTTAGTTTCTTTTTTCACCAGTTTGCTACATTTTTTTGGTTATGTATAGTGAAACCACTAGGGTAAAAGTCACAAAGTTACTAGTAAATATGGATTATAACTCAGTCTGGAAGGATATTGTATTGTTTGGCACAAGTGGTCTAAATGGTTGGTCCCCCAGTCCAAGCTCTTTGTGTCTGATATTATATCTGAAGTCTTGTTACAGACTTTCAGGGATACTAACACAGGTGGATGGATATTAGATTTGCTACCTCTCAGGGTTTGACTGCAAGGAGATCTCTGCTCTTTTGTCATTATTGAGGCACATAAATATATTACGTGGCCTCAAAAACTGAAAACATGTGTTGGTAGGTGATGATTTAGTATCCTTTTGTGAGTATCAGAAAATCTTTGGACCAATGGAAGATAGTGAATATGCCTTCCAGCAGCTTTTAGAAAAGGTGAAGACTACTCAGTTGACTAGGCTTCCTAGGAAGTATTGGCCCTTATGGGACTATACCTGAGTACAGAGTTGGATGACTTCTCCCACAGCCAAATATTTAATCTGAATAGCTTATAAAATTTTGGTAGAAACTGGGAACATGCCATACACAAGTATAGCTATGGGTGGGAGAGGAGTTTGGGAATCAGATTGATCTGGAACAGATGGCAGATCATACTTCAGATTCCAAGGTATGCTACCAAGTCCAGAAAATTTATATATATATTTTTTTGACTGGCGATGTTTATTCAAATACTTCTAGATCCCATCAAGGTTGAGACATTTGCTTCCAGGAACACTGTAATATTACTGGAGGTATGACAGCTATGTGATCTTTTGGGAATGTCAAGTTCTAGACAGTCTCAAGAGGGAGAGTGAAAATCTGTAGAATAAGATATGGCAAGAGAGGATGGCTTGTACCCATGCTCGCTTTACTTAGCTTTCAGTCCTTCATTGCAACTGGACAAACCATAGGGTGCTTTCCTTCATCTGATAATATTAGTAGGTAAGAAAGTTATTATCAGGTCATAGAAACAGAGGGCTCCTCCCATGTGAGGAATTTTATGACATGCTCAGGATTTTTGCAATATGGAATCTAGCACAACTGACCTCAAGGCAAGGGTATTTATGCAGATCCAGTGAGCTGTCTTGAAACAGGCCACAACGAGAGAATAACATGTTTGTAGGGAGAGAAAAATGCAGGAAGGGTATGGTTTTGTGTCAGTGACCAGTGGGTCTCCCCCCCCCACACTGGAGGCATCCTGCTGGGGAGTTCACTGATACAGGAACATTTTGGGATTGATGGGTTTAAACCACTTTGCTGTTTTTAGCTACTGATGAAACGTGTGGTGTTGAATCTTACAAAATTCTGATAGCAGTTCATTCTAGGTCACCTCGTTCTTTTTTCTATAGCCATAGGATCCTTAAAGTTAATTTAAATGTTTGTCCCAAATGTGGGTGAATGATGGCTTTTCTTTGCTGTATATATATAGTTGGTAGTATAAATAATAGCAGACTCTGTACTTCTGGTTATGTTGCTAATTTCCTGACTCTTCAAAATCTTTACTTCAGCTCTCACTATAAGGCTGAGCACATGATATGCATTCTCCATTACTCATGAGTCCACCTTTAAAGATGTTTACTTCTGTGTAATATACCCCCTTTTTAAATGATGTTACTATAAATTATGAGGCAGCAGCACTACTGCACAAGGTTCAAAAATCTGCTATTAACTACATACTAGCATGCCACGGCATACAATCATATTGCTCAATTTAGTATTTCAAAATTTATTGTATACACCAGGGGTGTCCAACCTTTTGTCTTGCTGGGGCCGCATTGAGTGAACAGAAATGGTCTTGGGGCCGCATATAAAACATATCATATAGTTAACTCTTTTGTTGCTCCAGAAGACCACAGTCGACCTCCTGGCTGTACTGTAGGTGCATTTGAACAATGAATAAATGGAATAAATGCCTAATATTTGCCTTAAAATTCTAATTCTCATTCTAATTCTGTAATCTAACAAGTTAACTCTAACAGCTTAGCTAATATATATATATATATATATATATATATATATATTTTTTTTTACAAATAAACAGATACTCACTACAGCACTAGCATTTCTCACTGGGAAAACCATTCCAGCAGTCCAACTACATAAAATGTCAACATCAGCAGTCCTACAATACTATAATCCACAAAAATAACCCAGCAAATTTGCAATAAAGTAAAGAATTCACATTACTGACTTAATAAAACAATTTTGAATAAGCTACAAGAGGGTCTCACCCAAACAAATAACTGGTGCCAGAAATATGGCCTCAAGCTAAATGCCAAAAAATGTATCATCATCCCCTTTGAGGAGAGTGATGTCCCCACAAATTATCACATTAATAACAATGTTGTAAGCATGCAATAAGTCGTATGGTACTCGCGCACCCAGGTTGATAGAAACCTGACTTTTGACCACCACGTTGTCTCTGTTATAAGGAAAGCTTTTTACATGGCCCAATTCATTAGTAAGGGTATCTCATCCAGGGACAAGGAGGTCATAACATCCCTGTATTCTTCCTTTACAAGAGCCATTATTGAGTGCAATGCCCCTTTTGACATGTGCCTCAGCAAAACATCCTGCCAAAAGAAAGACTACAACCATTTCTGACAAAAAAGGTCAAAGGACTAAGTTCACTTAGTTATCTAAACAGACTAAAAAGCTTCTTGCTTTCCTCTGTCTCTCACTGGCCCCTATAAATTTCACCATTGGCTTGCTTTCCAGGCTAAGAAAGATCCTGCCTTAAGAGACTACCTCTTCCTCAGAAATACTGGTTATACTTAAAATGCTCACTACAAAGACCACAGCCTTCACTGCAACATAAACAAGCCACTTTTTATGGACAGGTTCTTGACACAAAAACCTTCAACTTCTGTAAAAAGTTCCTCTCATTATCAAACAATGTAGTTCAGCAACACGATGGCTGAATGGGTACCCATAAATGTAGTCCTTGGGTAAGTAGCATAGCCTTCATCAAACCAGATGGAAAATCCACATACTAAACTTTCCCAGCTGGATGGCTAAGATCTAATGTTGGTTACTCAAGTCTAGTTGCCCAAGAAGAGGGGCATGTTTAACTAAGAATTCCATTTGCAAAATTATATTCAGTATACATATTAAATATCTCTCTCACACACACACACACACACACACACACACACACACACACACACACACACGCACGCACGCACGCACACACACACACACACACACACACACACACACACACACACACACACACACACACACACACACACACAAAAGCCCCTACTTGTAAAATAGGCAACCTCAGTAATCACATGACACCCACTCACTGAATGAAATTGTCTGGAAGTCAAAATATCTGAAAAAAAGATCATAATAGAGATGGATTCATCCATGTAATTTCCCACCACCAAAAGGACCATCAATAAATCAACAAACAACTGCTCGGCAAAAAGTAAATCAATAAGAAAACCATAAACTATAATGCTACATACTGGTGTAAACATATAACTTGTGTCAATCCCCAGGTTAATCCATACCAAAATATTGTTTCAGAGCTTCAGGTATGTACAAACAGCTTTCTCCTAAAAACTTAACTCATTGATATTTGCCTTGCTGTAATTATAACTGTAAAAAAAAGAAAAAAATTTAAGTTTATTCTGTCCCACAATGATTCTCACTGTTATGAGATGTAATCTCTGCCATATTGTATGAGTACTACAATCCATAATTTGCTGTCTCTCTCTCTCTCTCATGTATTATATTGTTTTGTGTTATTTTTGGAGCTTTTCTCCCCGGGCCTCCGCTGAAAATGGCCCTGTGCCCAGTCGGACTTTCCCGGTAAACAAATGTAAAATACAACAAAATAAATAAAAATAAACTTCCCTCCAATCTAAAGCCATTTGACATTCAGACATTTTAATTTGTACAGAAGTTACTCACAGACTGACAGTTTACTGAGCTGTAATGCTGACCTTCGCTTTTGAAAAAAAACAAATTCCCAGACTTTGTCTATAGCTCAAAGTGTAGAAAGGATTATTTATTTATTTTTGGAAAACATCTTTAAAACTGTTAAATTGATTACACACCCAGAAACACAGAAAAGTTATTGTGATTATGTAAACCACAGACTGCTGCAAGAAATCAAAGTCACATTAGCACTCTATGCTTATGTCCGAACAGATGAATCATACCTGTCAATTCCAAAAGAAGTAATGTAGCTTAATAAGAAGGTTATTTGCAAGGATGCATGGCAGTTTATATTGGAAATAAGCAGAGATATTAAAAAGGCTCTGTTTTTCATAATTATGCCGAAAAGTCTTCCAGGGTAAATACAACTTCTGATTTAGTATGGAACCATACCTCTCAACCTTAGAGCAAGAAATCTGGACAAAGCGAACAATAAAAGTGGGACACAGGCCCAAAACTAGTTATGCATCACAGACACCATTGAAACAACTGTAGCTGCAAACATTATACATCACTTATAATCTTTCTATCCAATTACTGTCAGTTAAACATTATATGGCTCATTCAGTCCTGCCTTCTTTTGCATCAAAGAAAACCATGCTTTGAAATGACAAATGCATTAAAAATAATACATAAAACACATTGCATCAACATCCTGCAACTTCCTACCTGCAAGCAACCACAGAGCTTTCACTGAAACTAGGCCTGCTTGTTTCCCCAGAATGACAGCTCTCCCTAATTAAGTCTAATGGTATACAATCTACCAGTATCTGGACTACCTGAAATAAATTAAATTATGGCCTGTAAATTGAAAGTACACTTTGTTTAATTAAACTTTATTTCTAAGCCCACTTACTATATTTTTTCAGTAACGTCCCAATATCCATTTCCAGGTCACTTTACAAGACATTGGCAGTGGTAGACTTGGCATCTTTCAGAACCCCAAAGGCCCACGCTAATACATTGTCCATTAAATGTAAATATCCATCCACTGTAAATGGCAAGAAGCTATGTCTTAAAAAATCTACTTCTGGCATGCGTACCCAAGTATTAGATTTTGAAACAAAGAAACATATTCTCCACAGTCCGTAAGTCTCTGTCTTTAATAATCATCTACTGTTGCAGCACTCCCAACACATAAGCACACACATACACACTAAAATCCCCAACATTTAAAAAATGACATTGTGCCCACTTGATTTTCCAGTATTGATGATCCGCCAAAGCTAAGCTTACTGTTGTCCAATCTACCACTGCTTAGAACCCACCAATGAAAAAACAGTACAAGGTGCTTTTTTGTTTGTCTGAAAAAACAATACAACTTTATATGCTACAGTCCCACATAGTTAGTCCACTACTGACCCATTAACCCTAGGCTGCTGTCTCATTCTTACTCCCTGGAACTGCATTACATTGGATGACTACTTTTATTTCCTAAGCAAAAGACACAAATTGGAAGATGAGGCAAAAATCCAGACATTCTTTGAAAATCCATACAGTTAAGAGGTATGAGTTCATGTTCAATACCACACTCTCCCTGTCAGGAAAGCCGCAATTTAATGAAAGTGTACTCAATGTATGATATATTTGTGAGCTAACTTGTTTGTGTTCAGTAGGTAGACTGATCATTGTTAGCCTCTTTGTGCATGCGTCTCTCTCTCTCTCTCATGCACACATGCACACACACACACACACACACACACACACACACACACACACACACACACACACACACACACACACACACACACACACTCTTCTTCTACTTTCACGCACACAATTCTGCTTTCATGCATGCACTCACTCACTCCGTACTTACCTATTAACACAGGTAATTGCTGTCCCTTTCAAAGGCAACAGCGGCAAATCCATACACGAGTCCCTCTTCAGCAAGAACACACACAGACACACACACACACACACACACACACACACACACACACACACACACACACACACACACACACACACACACACACACACACAGACACACACACACACTGATTGTTTGGCGCAAAATAATGGAGTTAACACACTGAACCTTTTTTGGCTCAAAAACAAAACTAGAAGGGTGCTTTGGCATGCGCACACCGACATTAGCATTACAGGTCACGGGAGCGAAAAACACAAAACAAAAAAGTGTTTTGGGGCATGTGTACATCGATGTTGCAGTTAGAGGTTGAGGGCCGCATGGAAGAGCTCTGAGGGCTGCATGCGGCCCGCGGGCCTCAGGTTGGACACGTCTAGTATACACCATTCAGTCTTTGATTCTTGCTGTAATTCTGAACTATATACATGTATGTGCAGTCTCTGTAGCATACCAACTTATGTATTATGCTTGCAGATTTGAATATATACATGTTACTTCTGAGCTCATCAGTTTTTTGAACTCCATTAGTCTTTTTACCCACTTGCAAATTATCTTGATGCTCTAGTATTTCCTGATAATTTCAAGAAAAAAGTTGAATCATTTTTGAGAAAGAAACAATTATGTTCACTTAACAAAAATGGCCAAGACAGTCAATAGTTCGGGACAGTTTTCTGGAAAATGATAAGCTGTAAAGGGATTAAATCAATGGTTATTAATGCCTCTTTTAAACTGAACAGAACCCTCCTTGCTTAATGAGGCACACACATTCTAGAAAATAAACAAACACATGAACTCCAGACAAGATTTAACTAGCTTTTTAGGATAAAGAACCAATCCTTAGTAGGTCAGAAGTATTATATGAAATTGATTTCATGTCTTTTTCACAGTCCACATCCCTGAACTCTGACAAAAAAAAATCAGGGTATATTGTATCAGGGCCTCCAGTAAGCACACTGAATGTGAATAAAAGGAGATTAAAAGGAATAAAAGGTGATACGTGCATCAGTGAGCTTTGTCTATAAAGAACCATGGTTCCTTCTCATAGCTTGAGAAATGTAAAACTCTTTAGACAATATAACAGTCGAGGAGGTGGAATCCACTCTCCCTGTAGAAGAACATAGCTGGACAATGTAGTGCAGATGTGAGCTGATATGAGAACATTCTCTTTTAATGTGAGATCCCTGTTCAGTATATAGTGCAATATGTATCCAGTCTATGTTTGTCCTCAGTGTGATGGAATCTCCTCCATTCATGCTCCAACCACCACCTCATCTTTCTTGTCTACAAAGGCTCTGGACAGGCTAACATTCTTTTTTCACAATAAGCACCAGACATGCAGTTCTTGGGTCACTATAGCCTGAGCTTAGAAGACAGCTCTATTATAAACTGTTACTAGGACGTCTGGGTCATATAAAGAATCCTTCTCAAGGAACACCAGTAAGGACATCAATATGCCTTAAAACTCTACTCTGGAACCAACTCAGTAATTAATGGTACCTGTGTTGAGAGCTCCAGAAGGAAATTGCATCAGGCCTTGAGGCTTGCCTCACTCCCATTTCAGCAATGACTATCTCAGCTGGAACATCAAGTCTAAAGAGTATCCGGAACCACCTGAACTAAGCCACATTTCTCCATAATCTGACAAGGCTATTTTCTAGATTTGCCATCAACTCATGACTCATGCACTAAAATAGCATAGGAAGGGCCATCTGAGATGACACTGAACTGAGTTATTATTGAAGAAATATGCAAACTCTTGCAAATGAGTCTCAAGATAATGAAGTGAATTGTAAATTAAGAGAACTCTGTAATATGCTAATGTCCCAATTACATACTCAAAAGACTTTAAATCAATGATTTTATTTTTCAAAAAAAAAAAAAAACATTTATAAAAATAAAACCTTAAAAACACACCTTAAGAAAATTGAAGAAAATCCGAATATTATGATCAGACTATTACCAGTAAATTTTGATAAATCAGTAAATGGAAATGTTTGGCACAGCAAATAAATGCTACAACATAGAACTGATATAAGTAGAAGAATTCAAATAAGACATGTCTCTTTACCCTATTTGACAAAGCTGGGAATCCAGTGGTAGATCAGTGTAGAGTGCATACTTCTAGGAGCTATATACATGATTTGGTAGATGATCCCTTATTATAGGCAACCAAATAGAACATATACCAAGATAGTTTACAGAAATCAAAAAAACACAGAGGAGCCAGACTGACTGTGGATGAATTTTAGTACTTACAAATAGTCAAGTATTTGCAATTATTAATGTTCACCCATAGTCTGTCTCCTCTGTGCTTTTCTTCTTGGAGTTCGAACATAAAAAGCTGAAAATGCAAAATATTGAAGCAAAGCGGCTGTTAAGCGAAATCTTTCCCTGGGAAAGAATTTTCTTGGCCACTTCGGTACTTTGCCATTTTCGGCACTGTAGTGCGGTCTCGGAGTTGGTATATTTAAGTAGGGTGTGTGTGTGGGGGGGGGGCAAAGCCCCCCACTTAATGTAATGTTTGAAATTGTTTTTTTTTTTTTTGATGGAACAGCGATTTTTTTTCCCTTGGAAAAAAATTGCTGTTCTGACACTTCAACATTGTAAGCTTTCGCTTACATAGGGTCGATTAATCACCGTTTGCTTTTTTAAGCATTTGGTGATCTAATATAGACCCGATATTTCCTATATATTTGTTATTAGAAATGGACTAGTGGCAAATCCATAATATGCACTTGGATACCCTCCACACTAAAAAAAATAGAATATTTTTAAACATGCACACGGTTTATGGTACAACATATAATAAAAGTATCTAAAATACACAACATTCTAGATGAATTTTCCACACCTTTTCATATACACTTGCCATATATTTTTTAACATTATTCTAATGTTTTACAGTTCCAGAGTAGCTTGCATCATTATTTATACAAGTGTAAAAATATCATTAATAACAAACGAGATCAAGACAAGAGAAAATATTAATAAACAAAGAAGGCAAGACAGGAGGAAATAAATTCAGACATCATCAACCAATTTCTTTACTTAATATAGATTGTCAACATCATTACTAAAAGTGATAAAAAATAATTCTTTCTTCATTAAATATAAATTACCCATTTCAGTGTTGATTTTGCCCAGAATCATTTCAGAAGCTAATACATTATGGCAATGAATTCTGAGCTATGTTAAGCAATATAAATTAAAGGTACAATGAAATCCAAGCTTTATTATAAACAAGGCTTTGAAATCTTTCAGACAGATTAATATTAATGGCTACCCATTATTCTCTGTAGAATAGCATACCTTTGCATCAAGATAACTATTATAAGATTGAGCCCCTTCTATCTATCAGCAGGAGAACTTATTGACAAAGACTTGTATTGGCCTTGGTGAGGCATTCAATATCATTCCACATAAGGGAATAACTGACAAATTAAAAGTATTAAATATATGTATTTGAGCAGTAAAGCCATAGTTAAGCCATAGGAGATAAAATGTCAGAGTAAAGGGTTCATCTTTTTTCACCTGATAAATGCTACTAGTTGTGTTCCACAGAGCTGTGCAGCAGAACCAGTGTTTTCTAACTGTCTTGCTCATGACTGAAAACTGGGAAATATAATAATGCATGACAAAGTTCACCAAGATATTATAAAAACTACATACCTGGTACAATGACTTCACTTTATTATCAAAAATATAACATCATAAAAGGACATAAATTATGATTTCAAGATAAATGGTCAAACAATTTAAAGTTTGATCAGGGTGCATCTGTGCAAGTTAGGAAATTATATTCTGTAACTGTTGTAATTGTAAATGCCATGCCTAGAGACTGCAGGGAAATCAGTGATATGACTCATTGCTGAATACAGCAATGCATTCTGTAGCCTTCAGGAAAGTCACCTGAAACATATTCTTTACTAGAAAAATTACAGAGTTGGACAACTTGAACTGTGCAGTATGGCTTAAGGAACTGTCATTATATTCTGTTTCTTCCACATTACTTGGATGTGGCCTCTGCTTGGTATATAAAACAATGTTAAATCTTACTCTTTGAAATTATGTTTATGGAAATCATGTGTATGTGCTAAAAAAAAAATAATTTTTTGCTTTCATTAAGAGCAGTCTGTTTTTTTATTGACATCTATTTTCTCTATATAGTTTTACATCCTTGATTCTGCTTATGATGATATGGGCAAATGCCGGCATAGCCAGCTGGAGTTTTATAAAGAATGATATGTCCTTTGAATATATAACTGACTTATGCAAGATGCTTGTGTTACAAATGTATTAGAACTATATGTCATTTGTATATCAAACTGATTTTGTACAGATGCTTATGCTGGACATGTATTTGTGAGCTTTTCTTGTGTTGAAGTGTATCAACAGTGCACCCCGCTGAAATAAAGAGAAATGTACATGTATTATTGCAGGTGAATTAAATGTATATATTTTAATATAGGATACTGACACTGCAGAGGTTAACTTTAAGAAAAATAAGGGAAATGTAAATGAGCTGTTAAACCATTAAAACAGCACTTCACAGTGATGAATAGGACTGGAGATGATAGGTCTGGGAAAAAGACCTTTGTTCATTAGCTCATTGAAAAGAGGGGAGGCCCCAGGCACTGCCATAAACATTTGAATTTGTATTGTGGACATCTGTGCTAAATTCCTGTCTCTGCTTCAAAGGGGAATACTGTGAGAACCTAGAGTCAGGTGACCAGTTAAGGTCAATCTGCCAGCCCTCTTATAAATTATATTTTATATATTAAAAGAGAAACCTCACATTATTCTGTTTGGGAAGCCTGACTAGAAAGACCCTCGCCCACAGCATCTTGCCTTGCTGTAGTAAGTAACTTAACTAGGGGACAGTAAAATTCTCTTAGATTCAGTCAGGAATATAGTGAAGCTTAGTTTAGAGAGTGTTTTTTCTTTATTTGTCTGAGTCTGTCCACCAGTGTTAATTTCAGTATTTTTTTTTATTTGAACTTTGTGGTTTACTGTAAATATATATTTTTAATATTTACTGTTCTTTTATTTATTATTAAATATATTTAAAACTTTTATTGTGGCTGGTCCTTGTAGAAAGTATCTAACCTTTGAGAGTACTTATATTTATTTGGTGACACTGTGTGGGCCTCTCCAGAAGGCCTAGCCATCTTGGTGAACTATTACCATTTGTATTAGTATTAATATTACACATTATAGTTGGAAACCCTTTGTTATGGGCCTCAGACTAGCTGATTGGGGAGTATCTGGTGGCAGTGATAACTACCTTGTAGTCTGGGCAGAAGGGGGCATAGCTAGTAAACCTGTGCCAGCCTTTCCCAGGTGTGTGTGTGTGTGTGTGTGTGTGTGTATGTGTTTGTGTGTGTATGTTTGTGCAAATCAAATCTCTCAGCATGTGTGTGACAGCTACTTAGGACAGGGATACAAAGCACTGGTTTTACAGAGAGGGTGCTGGAGGACTTGGCTTGGGCACTCGGCTGAGGACCTAACCATACAGCTGTATCAGTGAGGAGTCTTTTTGGGGACCTGTAGGGAGACATATATAGAGACATCCAGATCCCAAGCTGAGTATGTTCCCTGTGTACTCTTAAGGAAAATTGTACTTGATGCAGAGAGGGATGCATATGGAAATACTGAGTGTATCCATTTATATTCCAAGTGCATATCCCTCTCCATTGTCAATGGTGAGGATTCTTGCTCTTTGATTAATTGCCCAGCATGCAGATGACACATATTGGTGATCATCACTTATTGGTAGCAGTGATGGGCATCCCATATTGGATGGCAGTGGTGGGACCATCACCTGCTCACACATTGGTGAACAGAGTTGTGGATGTTGGACTCCTGTAGTCTGTAAGCAGTGGTCACTAAAGAAGGTGTTTGTACTCTCAAGCAGCCACATTGTAGACATTCAGAGTTTCATATCACAATAGTTTTATTTATTTACTTTTTTGTTAGCTTAGTTAGTCTGGGAGAGCAGGCAAGGATGTCAGCAGAGGATTATGGCAACCTGACAAGGAACCAATTGGCTGAGATGTGTCAAGCCAAAGGCTGGTGCAACCTGACTAAAGGGGAAAAGCTTGCAGCCTTAGTCACAGCTACTTCACAGACCAGTAACCAGGAAGACAACCAGACTGGCATTGGGGATATACAACTCTCAGAAACAGGCCAGTTCAATTTTTCCTCAGAGGACTTAAAAATCTGTCTGGAGTTAAGGATACTTGAACTGGATTCTAAATGTTTGGAATTAGAATCAGTAAAGAGACTGTTGTGTTTGGAGGTCAAAGTAGAATAAGCAGAGAGACTGTGACATTTGGAAGCCAAAGGAAATGAGAGGCAGAGGCAACATGAAAAGGAAATGCTGACTCTTTGCCAGGATCATGGAGGTAATGGGGAAGGTAGTAACCATACCCAAGAAGCAATAAAGGTCAGTAAACGTCTTCCTCAGTACCAGGAAGATGATAATTCTGATAGTTTTATTCATATATTTGAAAGAGTATGCAAAGAGTATACTTTTGATTGAGGTCTGTGGGTACAGTTTCTCACCCCCTTACTCCATGGCAAAGCTGTAACTGTTGTTTCTAAATTATTTTTTCAAGGGCTGGCAGACCTTTTGATGAGGAAACAAGCCCTTAGCTCTTTGCCTGAGAACATGAGACTCTAGTTGATAGACAGGAAATGCAACTATGCAGATGAGTTGGGGAAAAAAGCAGATCTATACCTAGCAAGCAGGACATCACTGCACAGAAAAGGGATACCCAGTGCTGTACATGGATATAAGAGAACTTGTGGTGGGCAGCCTAAACCACCCCAGAAGAGTCTGCCAGTAACAGGGGAAGCCACTAGTTCAGTACACATCCAGGATTAAGGGTTAAATGTTTTAAATGTAACCAGTGGAGCCATGTAGCATATAGATGTCCACAGAGGCAAGGTGGGAACAAAAGGTGGGGGACCCAGCAAGTGGGAATAATAAAATGCCAGTGGTAAGTTGTCTGGAGACAACAGGGGTACCAAACTACCAGCAAAGTTTATATCCAATACTGGCGGGTGGAAAACTGGCCACTGTCAAGAGAGACACAGCCTCTGATATAGCCATTGTGAAGCTTGCAGTGGTTAAAGAGGAGCAGTACTTGCTTGGGCAGTCCACTCCAGTCAGAGCTTTAGGAGGGATACCATTCCAAATGCCTTTGGCCAGGGTTCACCTTGACTGGGAGGGTGGAAAAGGAAGCAAGCAATTAGGGGTGTTTAAGAATATCCCTGCAGATGTCTTGATAGGGAATGATTTTGATAATGCAGTAACTTGTGTGCATGCAGTGACATGCAGTCAGGCTTGGAGACAGGCATATTGGTTTGGTAGCCTGGGAAAGACCCAGACAGACTGCACACCTGACGCCAGGACTGGTGATGTGGCTACTTCAGGGAAGGAGCTACCCTGTAGCAGTGAGACTGAAGGTGAACTGCAGCTGCTGGTGGGTACTGATTTTCCCTTCTACAGAGTGACTGCAAGGGCAGAGGTGAGTAGTAGTACCCAGGCTGACAGTGAGGCACTGCTGTCAGAGGATATCAGACTTCTTGTGGAAGGGGAGCTGGGAAGAGTTACAAAGAGATAGTTGAGACAGGCTCAGGTCTCAGACCCTACATTACATGGGTTGAGGGAGGTAGCTAGAGAGGCACCTGATTCTCAAGGAAAAGGGACTTCTGTATACTGGAACAAAGGGTTACTGTATACAGAGTGGACCCCTGAGGGCGGGCTAGAAGGTGAGGTAATACAGCAGTTGGTAGTGCCCAGAACCTACTGTCTGGCACTTCTAGCCATAGCCCATGACATTCCCTTTGCAGGTCATATTGACATAAAGTGTTCCAAGAGACATATTATGGAAAACTTTTATTGGCCTGGGATTGCCAGGGATGTAACAGTGGGGAGTCTTATTGGAGACCTGGAGGGAGACAGATATAGAAACATCCAGACCCTTGGTTGGGAGGTTGGCATAATGGTTGAGGTCTTTACCTTACAGACACAAGGTGCAGGGTTTGATTCTTACATGTGGTAATTGGCTAGGCTTAAAATGGCCCACAAGGGCAGTTAGCCTAGTACTAATCTATGATCCTACTAATCTATGATCCTGTGATCCTATGATCCCTGGGCTGAGTGTGTTCCCTGTGTGCTCTTAATGAAACTTGTGCTTGATGCAGAGAGATCTACATCTGGAAATACTGACTGTATCCATTTATATTCCAAGTGCATGTCCGTCTTCAGTGTCAGTGGAGAGGATTCAGGTTCCTTGATTACTGGCCCAGTGTGGAGATGGCACATATTGGTGACCATCATATATTGGTAGCAGTGGTAGGCATCATGCTACTCAGGCAAGGTAATATCATAGAAACTTAGACTACTGGCAACCCATTAACATCTATATGAAAACAACAAACTCCTGGTAAACTTCTCAGGCCAGTACGTAATTAGTTGCACTCTTTAAGAAAATAATTTA
This sequence comes from Protopterus annectens, assembly GCF_019279795.1. Taxonomy (NCBI): domain Eukaryota; kingdom Metazoa; phylum Chordata; order Ceratodontiformes; family Protopteridae; genus Protopterus; species Protopterus annectens. Next base: position 1,963,794,091 of record NC_056739.1, read on the forward strand.
AACTTAATATTTTCAGATACACACCTAAATTCCACTCGTATGGGGGATTATTTTTACCATGTTAAGTTTTTGACAAGTTAACTGAGTAAAACATGAAGGTGAATTTGTGAAACAACCAGGCAAAGGGGGCTTCCGACTAACACCAACAACACCAACAATGCAGTAGTCCTTAACGCAATTTTTATTCTTTAGAAACAGACAAAAAAGATAAAAATTGCGTTAAGGACTACTGCATTGTTGGTGTTGTTGGTGTTAGTCGGAAGCCCCCTTTGCCTGGTTGTTTCACTAGTTTGCTTCGTTTCTTCCGTTGGTTATGAAGGTGAATTTGCTATATCAGCTATATGGAACTGGGTGCTATGTTTGTATTCATACTGAACCAGATAATGGTCCATTGCAGTCACTGCTCTACCCCAGCCAACAGATGGAAATAAAATAAAATAATAAATATTCACCTATAAGCACCATCTGACTCTTTGGTTTTACTTGATTACCAAGACAAGTAGAAGCCGACAAAGCTATTGTTTAATACTGCTTTTTCTTTCAGAATGCTTGAACAGGCATTGCATTGCTTTTCTTCTCAGATTCCCAATTCATACTTTTATAACATTTAGTCTATATATTTTTTCTTTCCCACTATTCACTCTGTGCACATTCTCATTGCAAATCATGTCCCCGATAACTAACTTCCCTGAGATTCCTCTTATACATTCTATCTGTTTGACTGAAAATGTGTATCTTTCATGTTATAGTTCTTAGCAAAGTGATTTATTTTTCAACAGCTGCAGGGCATTTCTTTCTTATGCTTGTGGCCTCACATGATATCAAATAATTTATCTGTAGCATGTTTTCCCGCTTTTCATATTGGTCAGAGATTTCTCAACTATTGTTATTGTTCTCTTACTCATTTCAGCTTTTCCATCTCATAACCTAGTCTACAAATATAAAACTTATCATATGAGCTCTTTTAATTGTGACAAAGTAATTTTAATCACTGTGTAAACATTAATAACTTTACTTAACAGTAAATCTGGTTCTTTCAGTAATATGCATCTTATCTAATCAGTTCTTAATACCAGACATGATTCTGTCTTGACACCCATGCATTAATAGAAAATAAAACAAACCACGTTTTATATTCATATATAGTATGCATGCATATGTTTTCTTTCCTTTTATAACTCTCATTTAGTTCAACGTTATATAAATTCCTAAATTCCTGCCTTCCCTTAAAGCTCAGCTCCTCTTCTTTTACATTATCTTATATGTCATGTTCCCACAAATTCCATTTATTTCTAAGTAATTTGCTTTTCCATTTTCTGAAGATGCTAGTTCCATTTCTTTTATCTCAGTTCAGAAATTCTGTGTGTGTTGTGTATAATATATATATATATATATATATATATATATATATATATATATATATATATATATATATATGGGTCCACTTAATTTTGTTGACACTAGCTTTGTCTGACATCTGTTTAGTCAATGAAATTTAGTTGAATTCACAGTTGGTTGACAGGTGTGCATGACTGCACATTTCTCAGGGTAGGGAAATATGCCTCTTTTCTGACACTGAGTGATCCGTGAGTTAGTATACATAATTAGCAGGGGTATGGGGTCTGTGTGGGGACTTGCCCTGTGCAAACAATTATGTTTTATTGTATTTATAAGGTTTGCATGCACTGAAATTCTTGCTTGGTGTATGAGTAGTGGTATGATATTTGGGTATTTCACTTTAAATCAGTACACTAATATAAATGTGTACACACACACACATATATATATATGTATATATATATATATGTATATATATATATATGTATATATATATATATATATATATGTGTGTGTGTGTGTGTGTGTGTGTGTGTGTGTGTGTATCTCTCTCTCGCTATATAGAAAGATCTGTAGATATATATATATAGATATACATAAACACACAGAGGCTGAGACAACCCAGCCTAAGTTAATGCTAAAACCCTGTGCAATAGTAAATTCTATATATCTTGCCCAGTATTTATGAAGTTGAGGCTATATTGCAAAGTTGGGAGGAAGTATACCATATTTAGCCAGCATTTGATGGACATTTGCAGAAATGTGCCAACTTAGAACATAAAGAAATGTGCTAAAGTGCTTTGACCATTGCCATTTGTGAAGAAAAATATTTGGCTCTTATTATCATTAAGGCAGTACAACTAAAAGGCACAGAATGCGGCTTTAGGTCTTCTTATTATGGCACAAGAGCAAGGTCATAGTATCTTTCAGTGAGTCTGTCTGAAACAGTGGGCAATTTATTGACAATCAGTACCCAAAAATTTAATTAACAGCCCTGCATGAAGTGAGCATAAGCTCACAGCACTACTCATGCATGGGGCAAACCCCCATGCATCCTCTCATTTTGTATAGCAACCACAAAGGTCCCAGAGCTATGGAGAGGTTTGCAAATTTTGACATGTTGTCTATTGTTACAGATTGCTTCAGTGAACTGGTATGTAACCGTGAACAATGCTTCACTGTAAAAAAATAAAATGGGCCAAAGTTGACATGTTTTTAAAAGCTTGGTCATAATATGTTGAAAATAATGCAAAGTAAGTTCTCAAATTCTTTGTAGAAGTGAACAAGACTGTAGTGAAATCCACCAATATATTCAAATGCATGGGTTATACAAAGAACTGAAAGGTTCTGAATTCATTTGCATTTGAAAAAAAATAGCATCATAATAGAGACAAGGATCGTATAACACTAATGCTTCTTTCTAATCTAAAGTCGTGCTGTATGTTTCCTCAGAATTAATTAGTGAATACAAAGAAGAAATTGAATGCTTTCAAATATATTTCTCAAAGTTGAGGGACACTGAATACACTTTAATGAAATGTTTTTACCATATGAGTATTTTATAACTTTGCATTGCTGATTCGTGTGCTAAGCAAAAAAAAAAAAAAAAAAAAGATAAATAGCAATATTTTGGTAGGGCATCTGTCTTGGTCCAATGATGTGCTTTTAGAAGAGCATGTTAAAAATATTGACTGGCTTACAAGAAAAATCAAACTGGATGAAGATCACCTATGTGAATCAGATTTTAGCTAGATCAAATGTTGCTACTTTCATCTGATTCAACTATGGGTTGTCAGATGTGACTGGCTCCGACCTCTGCACTGAATCTTAAGATCTTCGGTTCTAGGGCTCTGACTCCTCCCCAACCCCTAATTCCCTTAATTCCACCTCAGTACCTCAGATCTTGTTTGCTGTCTCAAGTGTTCATTTGTGCCTTTGAGGGCTCTTACTTTCATATCCTTTTGGGTGTTGCTCTGGAAGTTTTTGGCTTCTTTTTTCCTACTCCTCCCTTACAGAGAGAAAACCTTTTCTCTCTCAAGTTTTAGAATTTGTAGAGAGTTAGTGCTATTGGATAGTTTAGGTTAGAGAGTGTGGTTAGTTTAGTGCTAGAATTTAATGTACATTAGAGTTTAATTTAGTTGACTATGGTGGTGGTGCTGCGGCAGCGTTGTCGCCTCACAGTAAGATGTTGTCCTGTTTGATTCTCAGCTAGAGCGTCTTCTGTGTGGAGTTATGCATGAATGGGTGTACCTTCATTGAAGGTTGTGCATTGGGGCCGGCAACTCGGCACGTAAAAATCTACTGCCAATCATTAGCGGACCGGACTTCCGCTGTGGCGACCCCTAACCGGGAAAAGCCGAAAGACACAACAACAAGAGTTTAATTTAGTTAGAATATTTTGTAATTTAAGTGTGCTGTGCTTGTTTCTATTAGATATTTCATTAGTCTTTGTTATAGTGATAGGATAATGATATAGCAATATAGTTAAAGTAGTTCAGCCATAGCTCATGGTTTAGAAACTTCTTCTTTGAGTGTGTGTGCTGTGCTTTATTATAATAGATGATAGTCAATGCTTTAAGAAATGCATGGAGTGTGGGCACAAGCTGCCACCCCAGGGCCCACACTCCTTGTGTGTTTATTGTTTTGCTTCTGCCCACCCTGACACTCCATATTTGGCTTGTTCCTCTTTCACCTCTCATATCTTGCAGACTAGAAGTGAGAAATTAATAGTAAAGAGCCTTCTCCCTCCTCTAACAGGGTTTCATCCTTTCCACTTCCTCTACTGCCTCATCACCCATTACCAAGGATAAGAGGTCCAATGAAAAGACAGATAAAGACAAAGAGAAGGAGGTTGAGAAAGTTAAGCAAGACAGAGTTAAAAAAAAGTTAAAGAAAAAGTCCCGTAAGTGCTCCCCCAGATCAGACACTAGCTTTGGGATCAGATCCCAAGGTGCCAAGTCATTAGGAGCCAAGAGTTTCTTGGCTCCATTCATCTCCTACTCTGTCCAGATTCTCCCAGATCCACTGAGTCCCAGACTGCACTTACTGATCCTTCAGAAGAGAAGGTATTCCAGACCACCATCTGTGTCATTGTCATCCTGGACATCGAGATGTCTGACTGAACAAGATGTCAACAGAATGATGATCCAGCTTGGGGTTCCCTTGGTACCATCTTCTGGGAATGTACCAAATGCTGAACCAGCTACCATTCCTCCTGTATCTCATCTGAAACCGGTCCACCCCTCAGCACTGGTTGCCTTGGATTTAATCTGTCCTGAAGCACTTTTGCCAGAGCTGGCAGATCAAGTGACTTTGACTCTGACTGGTTCCCTTCCACCTTTGGACCTGACATGATCAGATTTGAAAAAACTCAGACCTAAAGCTTTAGTGCCATGACCCTGGGAGATGGGTTGACTCCAAACCTGTTGGAACCATCTCTTTCACTTGGTGCCTTGGCACTCAACAATTTGGCATCAAGATTGACCTCAGGGTTGAGGCCCATTGGTTCCAAGGTTTCCTTTCTGTCAGAGGACAGGAGGGTGCCAGCTGAGCTAATGGTAAACACTGCCTTCGAGGCTTTTGAGTGGGTCCTTTCATTGCCAAGAAAAAAGATACATTTATCCAGATTAGATCCATCTGAACTTTGACTAGAATCAACTTGTGCTTCTCATCCTTCTGTTATACAGAGACAGTTGGTCCTACAGGCTTCCCAGGCAACTGAGACATAACCTCTCAGTTTGATTCAAAGCCCACTGATCCTCCCCAAGAAACAGTTCACAGAAAATAGACATGAAAGTGGAAACACTTAGACTTTTCCCAACAGTCTGTCACCAAAGACAGACTTGGATGAAGGCAAAGGCTCCCCTAGATCCCCTCTGAAAATGTCACATTTGGCAAGGCCCTTGAATTGATGAAGCAGAGAAGGGGATAGTCCACAGATAGTCTTTATCCAGACAAGTCTGTGTTCCTGGAAGCCTTCGGTTCTGGCTCATTTTCATCCTGGGTGGTACCGCCTGTTGACCCACTCATTGATTTGATGGATTAATGGGCATGAAGAACCCTGATGTAGTGGAACCCATCTCTAAGAAACTCAAAAGAATACTAGCAGCATCCACAGGCAGGAAATACTGGAGCAAAGGTCCACTGTGGGATACAATGGTTGCGGCATTAGCCACACAGATGGAGCCATCTGAAGAAAGTTCCTTGGCTCATCCCCATAATAGAGAGTCTAGGACCATGGCCCATTTTGGGAAACAGACATATGCTTCAGTGATTTTTGCACTTAAGACAGCTGAATTATTTAGCCTATGTCACCAGATTTCAGAGAGACCTAATCAAGATTTCCAAGTCTCTCTCTGGTATTTTACTTATGGATGTTTAAAAGACAGCAGACTCCTAGCATTCTACTCTCCAATCCACTTCCAACATAGCCATGTGGCTGCTCTCCAATGCAGCTGATGGCATGGCAAGGGCAGCAAGCACCTACATTACCATTCATCGGCATGCCTGGATGTGTCTATGTGTCTTTGTTGAAAGCGTTGGGATGTCTTTCATTAATACCCCCTTTGATGGGTTCATCTTGTTTGGACCTAAAGTAGAAGAAACATTGACTAGAAGTAAACAGGATGGCAAAGACTCTCTCTGCAGTAGGCATCCACTTCTCCATGCCCCAGAGATCCTCCTCTGGGAATCAGCGGATAGGGAAGAAGATATGATTTAGAAAATCACAGCGTTCTTACCAGGAAACTACTGGTGATAGACTGCCTCATGGTAGAGGAGGGGGGTAACAGTAATGGACATCACTCTAGATATAGAGGTGGACTGCATAACCAGAGCTTTTACGGACCCTTTATCGAAAAACCCTTTCAGTAGCCAAGAAGGGTTGGCTGATTGCTGCACTCTAGAGGCAGTTAAGGGTGCTTTTCTTTGTACTCACAAACCTGGCAAAACATATTCACAGATTTTTTGGGTGCTAAACAAAGTTTCCAGAGGCTTTTCCATACCACCCCCCCCCCTCATCAAAAAGAAGAAAGTTCCTGATGTTTCACCCAGTCAGTGGGAACTCACAGTGGCAGAAGTTTCCAAGCTGCTAGAAAAATGAGTCATCCAAATGGCTCCCCAAAACCAGTTAGAATCCGGAGTCTATACGAGGTTCATTTTAGTATCCAAGAAAACAAGAAACCTCAGACCCATTCTGGATCTGAGTCATTTAAATCAATGTCAAGCAGACAAAATTCTGAATGGTCACACTTCAGTCTATTTTGCCTCTGCTGAGGACAGATGATTGGATGTGCTACATGGATCTCAAGGATGCATACTATCATGTGAAAATAGAGAAGTATTCAAGAAGATGTCTCCATTTCTGGCTGGGAGCCAGGTATTATCAGTTCAGAGCCCTGCCATTCATTCTCACCACAGCCCCCAGGGTGTTCACCAAGATTATGGTAGTGGTGGCAGCGTTTCTGCACTTAATAGAGATCCAGGTTTTCCCGTACCTCAACGATTGGCTCCTGACCACTACATCCAACAACCTTGAGACATTCTGCTCCTGATGCAGGACCTAGGTATCAAAGTCAATCTGACCAAAAGCTAGCTTACACCATCTCAAGAGACAGAGTGTATCAGATGTTACGTGTACACAAGCTTATAAATTGCCTGACTTCCAAATTCCAGGGAGCTTTCCCTCCACCTCACTGCCACTCAAATTCTTCATCACACTTGTCCACCAACAAGACTAATTTTTCATGCATTGGGTTTAATGGCTTCCACAGTCCTCACAGTTCCATTGGTACTTCAATGGGCTTTAGAGGTGCAATGATCCCTAATGTATCATCTGCTTCATGTCAAAATTTGACTTACGCAAATTTGCAGGCAACACATATCCTGGTAGATAACATCTCACTTCATGATAGAAGGATGTCTGTTTCTTATGGGCTCACCTGTAGTGGTAGTGATGATGGATGCTTCACTTCAGGGGGTGCATTATGAAGGGAAAATTGTCCAGGGGACTTGGTCACATCAGTGTTCTGGAGATGAGGACAGTCCTCCTTGCATTGCAAGCATTTCAGGATGTCCTCCCTGGGGGTGTGATATCAATACAGACAGACATTATGTCAGTAGTCTGGTACATCAACAAACAAAGAGGAACACTCTTATCCACTGTGTCAAGAGGCCATGAGAGTGTGGCAACTGGTGATGTCTTTGCAGTGCTTTCTGATATTAAAGCACACCCCAGGGTGTCTAATGTCCTAGTGAACAAGTAGAGTAGGTCTATCTTAATGCCTCATGAGTGGTCTCTCAATCTAACAGTGACAACTTTGATTTTCCATTGCTTGGGCCAAACTAGTTGAGACCTTTTCACTTCCTACCTAAACAAAAAGTGCAACAGTTACTTTGCCCTATTCCCCTGACAGTGGCAGTCACCAAGGAATGCTGTAGTCCACAGTTGGCCCCCAAATCTCCTCTATGCCTTCCCCCATTATTTTTAATAAACAAGTTCATACAGAAAACAAGAATGTGCAAGGCCAAGGTGATCCTCATTGCCCTCTTCTGGCTTCAACAAACATTCCTTCCTGTGACCTGTATTATTACATCTTCCATGGAGGCTGGATCACTATCCTTATCTATTGACACACCCTGCCAGACTGCCTCCTCCAGACCAGAAAGACATGAAGTTAACCACTCGGTTCCTCCAGTTCTAACCTAAGTCAGAGATGACAGGCTTCCTTTGTCAGTCATTCAGATAATATCAGCATACCAAAAATAGACCACTATAAAAATATACCACAGCAATGGAAGAGATTTTCTATTTGGGCTGCATCAAGGTCTTAGATACATTTTCATCCCCCACTTCTTACATTTTAGAATTCCTACTGGAGCTTTTTTACAATCTTCTTCTCCATTCGGCTTTTCCCATTAGGAAGTCACCACAGCAGAAAAATGATTCGCAGAATGATTGGCAGTGAAGTTTTATGGTGTCGAGTTGTCAGCCCAGCACCCAACCTTCCACAGAAGGCACACACTCACACCTAGGGCTAATTTAGTGTCCAATCCACATGTTGCATGTCTTTGGGATATGGGAGGAAACCGAAGCACCCAGAGGAAATCCACACAACTGCAGGGAGGACATGCAGACTCTGCACAGAAGGCACCCCAGCCAAGAATCAAACCAGAGAGCCTCTTGCTGTGATGCAGCAATGCTAACTACTGCACCACAGTGGCCGCCCATGGAGCTTTTTCACAATGAGTTGAGTTATTCAACTATCAAAGTACAAATGGCAGCTATCTCTAGCTTCCACATAGATCAAAATGACAGCTCTATAACCTCTTTGAGAATTTCAAAGGCATTCTTGAAAGGAACCTTTCTTCTTCAGCCTCCTATCAGAGACCCGGTACCTCCTTGGGATGTTACCATCATGTTATAAGCTTTGACTCCGCCACCATTTGAGCCGGCAGCATGAGTAGATTTAAATTTTTTCTCTTGGAAGATTATTTTTCTGGTGGCAGTCACTTCAGCCAAATGGATTTCAGACATGCAAGTGCTTTTCTGCAAGCTACCCTATTTGTTATTTCACAAGGACAGGGTTTCCTTAAGGACTCATGCAACCTTCCTTCTTAAGGTGGCATCTGAAGCTAATCAAAATCTGTCAATAAATCTACCAGTCTTTTTTTCCAAAGTTTTAAACAAAGGTGAATACATGCTACATATGCTGGATGTTCATTGCCAGCTTATGTTTTATCTCCATAAAACTAAACCATTCACAAAATCGGACCACTTGTTTGTGACATTTTCATAGCCTAGACTGGGCAAAGCAGTGATTAAAGTTACCCTGTCTAGATGGTTATTTGAATGCATTTCCTTCATGGACAACATAAAGGGCTTTTCTTTACAATCTAAACCTAAGGTTCATTCCACAGGGACAGTGGCCACATCTACAGCCATTGCCTGCAGACCGCCTATTGATGACATTTGTGCAGCAGCTACTTGGTTGACAGTTCATACTTTGTATCTCATTGCAAGCTTGATGAGCAGTCTAGATCACACTCCTCCTTTGGTTCCACCATCCTCAGGAATGCTTTCCTTGATACCACCGGGTCTATATATTAGGGAATTTGTCCCATAGTTAATTAGACAACAGCAGACAACATTGGATACGAAAGTTATGTACTTACCATAACAATAGATCAATGCCTGATTTTCATCCAGTTCAACATCCCTTCCACTTGCCCCCTTCAAATTGTCTCACATAGGGCAATGATGACTGGGTTGAGTCTGGCATTCCCTGTCTGTGAGCAGTCATTACTGCCAGTTTCCCATAACCCTGCTATTTTTTCTGTCATACATTCTGGAGCTGGTTTTGAATAGGAGTTATATGATTGGTATATAATTACATAGATCTACATGATGATATAATAGTTTTTGGAGGGAAAACTCAATCTGAAGTACTGAGGTGGAATTCAGGAAAATATGGGTAGGGGAGGAGTCAGAGCCCTGGAACCTAAGAGGTTCAGATTCAGTGCCAAGGTCGGAGCCCACAATCCAAAGTTGAAACGGATGAAAATCAGACAAAATGGATCTATCATTATGGTAAGTACATAACTTTCATTTCATTGCAAAGCTGGGTTATGAAGGGGTTTTGATGCAAAAAAAGGTATTTATTTACTCTCAAGGTGCCATAACTTCAGAATGGATAGCATCAATAGCAGGGGCAGAGAGGATGCAGTAACCTGTATGGGGTATGGTGACATTGCCCCATGGAAAAAAAAAAACTGTGATCCAATGTTCAAACCTATGGGTTGTTGGATTTGACCTCGGTGCCAGTGTTGAAACTTCTTGGAACCAGAGTTCAGCTTCTCCCCTACCCATAATTAAATAGGTTGTATCTCAAACTCTCAGATGTTGTTTGCTGCTTGAAGGTTTCAGACATGTGTAGAGCTGATGGTTCAAGTAGTATTTTATGAAAACACCTTTCGGCTCATCCCTTACCATGAGAGATTTTCTCTCACTTTTTCTAGTAAATTTATTTTAGAAAACAATGGTTAAATATTGTTAAATATTGTCAGATATTGCTAGATTGTTTTTTGTGGTATAATAGTTATTTAGGTTAGTTAGTTTAACTTAGCTGCAACCTCTGGCCTGAGTGTTTAAAAAAAGTGTGTGTTTATCTATAATAGTTTAGAGCAGTTCCGCCCGGTTTAAGGTGATATTGCAATTTATACTGGATACTGTGTCTGTTAGCTTCCTTGCAGAGTTTTTTTTTCAATATATCTGAGTCAATGGGTTTTAAAAAGTGTTCAGAGTGCGGGCACAAGCTCTCACCTCAGGATCCACATTCAAGATGTGTTCACTGTCTCGGTACCATGCACCTTGATATCGACTGCCAGTCCTGTGCAGCATTCAGTGCAAGGTTCCTCCTTTCCAGAAGGGACAAACTAGTTTTAACTCATTACATCTGAGTGATGCCTCCAGGTGCATCTGCACTTAACTCCTATTGATGCCTCTCAGCATCAAATATTGCTTGTTCATATTTGCATCAATAATTCCAAAACCATGGTATGGACAAGGTTTTAAAAGATTTCATCTTAAAGCTTACACAATGGCAAACTCAGCTGCATTAATATTTGACCTCTGTCTAGTGCAGGTAAATATATATTATTGGATTTTACTGGCCTGTATGTTTTTTTTCTTTTAAATATATATTAACTGTTGTTTCTATGATTTTAATTTATACAGATATAATATTCACATTTTTCTAAATATCCCAACAACCAAGTAATACAGACAGAATTCCTTAGCCTCATATGAAAGCTCTCAGCTAAATGAATAAAATGCTGCTGACAGTAAGTGTGTAACTTGAGTGGTTGCTAAAATATTGAAAGTTGTTTATGAAATATTACAAAGGCTCCCCTAGATCCCCTTTGAACATGTCACCTTTGACAAGGTCCTTGAATTGATGAAGCAGAGGGGGCATAGTCCACAGATAGTCTTTATCCAGACAAGTCTGTGTTCCTGGAAGCCTTTGGTTCTGGCTCATCTTTATCCTGGGTGGTACCACCTGTTGACCCACTTATTGATTTGATGGATCAATAGGCATGAAGAACCCTGATGTAGTGGAATCCATTTGTAAGAAACCCAAAAGAATACTAACGGCATCCACAGACAGGAAATACTGGAGCAAAGGTCCACTGGTGGATGCAATGGTTGTGGCATCAGCCACATAGAAGGAACCATCTGAAGAAAGTTCCTTGGTTCTTCCCCATAATAGAGAGTCTAGGGCCATGGCCCATTTTAGGAAACAGACATATGCTTCAGTGATCTTTGCAATTTAGACAGCTGAATTATTTAGCCTATGTCATCAGATTTTAGAGAGACCTAACCAAGGAGATTTCCAAGTCTCTCTCTGGTATTCTACCTATGGATGTTTAAAAGACAGCAGACTCCTACCATTCTATTCTCCAATCCACTTGCAACATAGCCATGTGGCTGCTCTCCAATGCAGCTGATGGCATGGTAAGGGCAGCAAACACCTACATTACCATTCATCGGCATGCCTGAATGTGTCTATGTGTGTTTGTTGAAAGCTTTGGGACATCTTTCATTAATGCCCCCTTTGATGGGTTTATCTTGTTTAGACCTAAAGTAGAAGAAACATTGACTAGAAGTAAACAGGATGGCAAGACTCTCTCTGCAGTAGCCATCCACTTCTCCACACCCCAGAGATCCTTCTCTGCGAATCAGCGGACAGGGAAGAAGATATGATGCAGAAAATCACAGTGTTTTTACCAGGAAACTCCTGGTGATAGACCGCCTCATGGTAGAGGAGGGCGTAACAGTAATGGACGTCACCCTAGATACAGAGGTGGACTGCATAACCAGGGCTTTTACTGACCCTTTATCAAAAAACGCTTTCAGATAATTCCAAAACCATACTATGTACAAGGTTTTAAAAGATTTCATCTTAAAGCTTACACAATGGCAAACTCAACTGCATTAATATTTGACCTCTCTCTAGTGCAGGTAAATATATATTATTGGATTTTACTGGCCTGTGTGTTTTTTTCTTTTAAATATATATTAACTGTTGTTTCTATGATATTAATTTATATTTATAAATATTTATACAAGGGTCTACTTTAAAACACCGACACACAGAACACCGATGACGAGAACACCAAGACCAGAAGATCGACAACTCAGATGACCGACAGTTTAAAAGCACGAAACTTCACATGCCCGACAAACCACAATCCCGACAATCAACAAAACAAAACAAATACCTCTTCCGAAAAACACACACACAACACAAGCACAACAAAAACCTTACAAACCTACACTAAACCTTATATACACAACTATTTATGCACTAACCTTAACCCAAATCCTAACCCTAAGGTCCGTCACTATCGAACACTCACCTAACCCGTGCCCTAACCCTAACTCACTTAAACTGCCCCTAACCCTAAAGTCTGTCACTATCGCACACTTACCTTACCCGCACCCTAATCCTAACTCACTTAACCCGCCCCTAACCCTAAAGTCTGTCACTATCGCACACTTACCTTAACATGTCGGTGTTCTCAGCATCGAGCTTTTAAACTGTCGATCATCTCAGTTGTTGATCTTCCGGTCTCGGTGTTCTCGTCGTCGGTGTTTTGCGTGTCGGTGCTTTCAAGTAAACCCTTATACAGATATAATATTCACATTTTTTCTAAATATCCCAACAACCAAGCAATACAGACAGAACTCCTTAGCCTCATATAAAAGCTCTCAGCTAAATGAATAAAATGCTGCTGACAGTAAGTGTGTAACTTGAGTGGTTGCTGAAATATTGTAAGTTGTTTACGAAATATTACAAAGTTATTTACGAAATATTACAAATGTAATAGTTACCATGTTTGCTGTGACATATAACATTTGGTTTAAGACCTAGAACCTACAGATTATTACCACTATAAAAATTGTTTGTGCTGAAGAGTTTGCCATTTATATTTCTTTCATAAGCCCTATGGTTCCAGAGGTATGAACATTTGTTTGAAATGTGAGGATATCATTGGATTCTGTCAAAAGGCTTAGGCTCTGCCCATTGGAAGTTACAGTGCAAACTTCCTGAGCTCCATTGGAATGAAAGAGTTAAAGAGGCTCCTTCCTGCTGAATCAAGGGCTTCCCCTTCAACTGTTTCAGCTTCCAAAAAAGAGAAATCCAAAACTAAGTGTCAGGACAAGGATAGAGAGCTAGAATTAAGCTGTTACTCAGTGTGCAGCCATCTTGGAAGTCTACTCTAGGTTCTTTTTAGTACCAAAAAAGACCAGAGACTTCAGCAGAGTTAACTTGGATTTCAGTCATCTAAACCAATTCATAAGACAGACAAAATTCCGGATGGTCATGGTTCAGTCCATTTTGCATCTTCTGAGGAAGGATGATTGGATGTGCTATATAGATATCCATGATGTATACTATCACATCAAAAAAGTGAAATGCTCCAGGGAATTTCTTAATTTCTGGCTGAGAACCAGTCATTATCAAGTCAGAGTGCTGCCTTTCAGTCTCACCCCAGCCCTCAGGGTGTCCACTAAGATCATGGCAGTAGTATCTGCTCCCCTGCACCTAATGGAGATCCAAGTTTTTATATATCTTGATGAATGTCTCCTCATGGCCTCCACCAAGCATCTACTACTCATGCATTGGGACCAAGTACTCCAACTACTTATGAATATTGGAATTTCTGTAAGTCTGGCAAATTGCCAACTGACTCCAAAACAATGAACAGAATTCATAGGATGCATCCTGGACACCAACTTTCAAATACTCAACCTTTCTCAGTCCAGGGTTCTGACATTTGCCTCTTACGGCCCTTCAAGTGTTACATCACCCAACACCACCAGTGAGCTTGGTACTATGTCACTTAGGTTTCATGGTGTCAACAATTCAAATGATCCCATTAGCCACACTTTACATGAGGGTACTAAAATGGACCCTAGCAATGCAGTGGTCTCAGTCCATTCATCCTCTACATTCAAAAATTCGAATTATGCAACTCTGCAAGAAACACATCACTTAGTTACTAACATCCCCATCAGTGACCAGGGGCCATTATTTCCAGAAGGATTCACCTATTGTAACAGCTACCACAGATTCATCCCTTCTAGGGTGGATGGGGGGGCATTTCAAAGAGTGAATGGTCCAAGGTCCATGGTCATCATTAGTGGCCAACCTTCACATCAGTGTCTTGGAGTTGAGAGTGGTCCTCCTAACATTGCAGGCATTTCAGGACCTCACCCCAAGGGTGTGATCTCCATACAGTCAGACAACATGACTGTAGTATGGTATGTGACATCCCTCCTCTGGGCCAGTAATCAAGGAGCCTCAATCCTCACCACTGACACTGGTAAAGGATGTTCATTTGGAACAAAAATAGATACACACAGTATTTCCAGATGCAGTTCTCTGTACCAGGCACAGTTTCCCTTAAGAGCACATACGGAATACACTCAGTCCTTGGACTGGGTTTCCCTCTATCTCCAGGCCCCGACCCCCTACTGATACAGCTGTAGAGTTGAGTCCTCAGCCGACTGTTCCAAGCCAAGTCCTCCATCACCCTCTCTGTGAAACCAGTGCTCTGTGTCCCTGCTCCAAGTAGCTGATACACACACTCTTTGAGATTTGATTCTCATACACACACACACACACACACACACACACACACACACACTTGGAAGAACTGAAACAGATTTACCAGCTATGCCCCCTCTGCCTGTACTATAAGGTAGGTATTGCCACCAGAACACTCCAAAGCCAGTTACTCTAAGGCTCTTACAATGGTACCCAATTATACTGAATAAAATGAATACTAATACAAATGGTAGTGTTTGAATAATGCAGCAAGACTTTCATGAATGGCCACAGTGTCACCAAATAAATATAAGTACTCTCAAAGGTTAAAATATCCTCTAAAAGATCAACCACAATGAAAAAGTTAAATTATATTTAATAATACTAAAAGAACATGAAAATACTATATATCTATTTACAATAAACACAAGATTTTTAGTCACAGGAAATATTAAAAATAACACCAATGGAAAGATACACACAAATACAGGCAAACAATACTTAACTAATCTCACTATATTTTCCTGACTAAAGAATTACTGTTCCCTAGTTCACTCACTAGAGCAAGGCAAGATGAAGTGGGTGAGTGGTCCTTTTTTGTCAGGTTTCACAGACAGACTGCTATGAGACTTCTGTCTCATCCAGTATTAAAACATTATTTCAGTGCTGGATTTCAGAATGACATCACATACATCTGGTCACCTGACTTCTGGTTCCCAAACTACCTCCTTTACTAGAAAGTGAGCCCGAATCTTGCACAAATGTGTCACCATGCACATGCCTAGAGCTTTGCTAAGATGTGTTATAGCATCTGGAAGCTATAAAACCATTTCAAAAACTTCCACCCTTCCAAGGTAGCAATTCGTTCACTCCTAAGGACAATACAGTAGGATTCCTAGTCCTGGTTTTACAGACATTTTGTTTCTAGCTGCAATCAGAATTGTAAGATACAATGTTTATGGTCTAAACCAGGTAATTTAATTTCAGACTGTTTTTCAAAGTTAGCCGGACTGAGATTAACCTCTTCTCTTCTAGTATCCTCCATTAAAATATATTCATTTTAACAGTTACAATACAGTCTGACATACAGGTTTATTTTATTTTACATTTGTTAACCAGGGATGTCTGACTGAGCCAAAAAGGCCCTTTATCAGCAGAGGCTTGGGGAGAAAAGCTTCACATAGAAAAATTACAAATACATTTAGTTATTTAGACATGCTCAGTATACACACAAATTACAAACGACATGTTTTTACAGTGGTATGCAGCACATCAACAGTTACAGTGGAGAGAACAAACAAAAAATTAATTTAAATATAAAGGTAATTAATAGATTTGTGGTGTACAGCTGAAATCTGGAACATAGGTAGAATACATACATAGTACACAGGTACAGTACATACATTGTAGATTAGCCAGTGTTTGTGAGTAAGACTGAAAACTATTATCAAGTACTCTAGGTTTAGTATGTGTACCCTATCTGCTTTCACTAGCCTGGGGAGCAATAATGGCATTGCCAACTTTGCTTGAGATGTTGCCTGATGAGGTCTTTAAAGGAGACTTTGGACGATGTGTTTTGAATGCTAGTGGGGACAGAGTTCCATTTTTTAGCCACTGAACTACTATATAGTGCATCTCCAAAGCTATTGTCACTGTTGGTGACTTCTAGTAGTAGTTTGCTTGATGATCTAAGAGGCCTTTTGGCTGAGTGATGTTGTACTAGCTTTTTGAGGGCAGAACACTTATTGGGGAGGTAATACATCGAATGACAGAGGCAGAGCTGATTGTAGGTTAGGAGGTTGGGCAGTTCAAGCCAGTGGAGCTGTCTCAAAGCAGTACAGTGATGAGTTCTATATGAGCAATTTGCAGCAAAGTGGGCAATTCTGTTATAGCAGGCTTCTATTTTGCTTAGTTCAGTTTTGTTGAGATTAGTCAGAATGGGAGATGCATAGAGTAGGGTGGATAGAAGTTGGGAGCAAGCAATGGCTGATCTTGTGTTGTTGGTAAGAAATGGTTTGATACGGTAGAGTGACCCCAGTTTGGCATGTACTTTTTTAATAGTTAAGTTGAGATGACTATCAATTTTTAGGTGGGAGTCTATGGTTATTCCCAATAGCTTAGCCTGTGCCACTGGAGCAATTGGAGTAGCATTTGTGGAGTAGATAGTGAATTGACTGTTAGTGTTTTTGTTAGAACTGGTTATAATCATAAGCTGAGTTTTCTTTGGATTGAGGATAAGTTGGGCTTTGGTAAGGTAGTTTTCAACATCAGACAATGCTAGCTGAGTTGTTTGCAGGAGGGTGGGAATGTTTTGTGCAGCACAGATTAAGGTAGTGTCATCTGCATACTGAATGACAGATGCATGCTGTGTGGAGGTATGGAGGTCATTTGTGAAGATTGTGAATAGTAGTGGTCCTAAGATAGAACCCTGTGGGACTCCTATAGTTATGAGCAGCTGAGGAGAGAGAGAATTTTCCCATTTCACAGCTTGGTACCTGTCAGTTAAGTAGCTCTGGAGCCAGGTAAGAGTGGAATTTGATAGGTTATATTAGTTTAGTTTGTTTAGCAGGATTTGGTGTGAGACTGTGTCAAAAGTTTTGGAAATATCCAAAAAAAAAAAAAAGAGTTGACACCTACAGGCCTTCTTTTTTGAGACGGTTTACTGTGTCCATGAAGCAGAGGAGGGCTGTAGTGGTACTATGGGCAGGTCTGAAACCATGCTGAGTAGGTGACATGATGTTGCTGTCTAGGAGATATTTTAGCACCTGGGCATGGATGAGTGTTTCTAGGATTTTGGCCAGGGGGGAGAGTAAAGCAATGGGTCTGTAGTTATTATGTTCAGTGGAGGTCCTGTCTTTATGTATGGGTGTAACATAGGAGATTTTCCAGAGTCTGGACACATAGTTTTCAACAATTGATCTGTTTATGAGAGTGGAGATTGGAATAGCAATAGTATCTGCTATGAGTTTCAAGAAATAGCTGGGGAGTAGGACGGCTGCTGTTGATGAGGTTTTTAGTTTAGAGAGCATGCTTTTGATTGAAGTGGTGGAACTGTTTTGAGGGTAAAGCTTGTATTAGTGTTATTTGTGTTGGGGGGAATAGTGAGGAAGGAACTGTCCTGTGATACTAAGGATAGAATTGAGTTTACAAAGTGGGAGATGAATTGTGTTTCGATGGGAACTTTAGTGTCAGGGGTGGTTGGTTTGGGGGTAGCCTTTTGGGTGGGTTTTAGTAGTTGGTTTACATTTTTCCAACATTTTTGGGGGTTGTGTTGGTATTTAGTTTGTAATGTTGTGTAGGATTTTTTTGTCCAGCCTAATGCATTTTTTTTGCACAGTTGCGCAGTTCTTGGTACTTAGTTAGGCTTTGTGTTTCTTTGGTTTTTTGATAGTAAAGCCAGGCAGTGTCTCTGGACTTGAGGATTTGTTTGATTTCTTTACTGAGCCAGGGGTTTGTACAGGTTATAACCTTGATTTTGCGGAATGGAGCAACAGTGTCTAGGTGTTGTGGAAATGTTTTGTTAAAATATGCTACAACCTAGTCAAGTGGGAGGGTTTTAGGGGGGTCCAATCACAGTTACAGAGTAAAGTATTGAGGACTTCAGGAGATAATTTTTTTGTGTTTCTAGTGGATATATAGTTAGTGGTTTTGCATATGCTTGTTCTATTACATATAAGGTATATTATGTTGTGGTCACTTAAAGTGTCTGGGAGACTGCATGCATGGGGGTACAATGTGGGGTTGTTAGTTAGGACCCAATCAAGGATGGATTCCCTTTTAGATTTTTTTATCACATCCAGTTGGAATTTGGAATAGCTGCTGGTAGTCATGGAGATTTATTAGATTACTTGGTGGTTCTAATATGCAGGTGAACCAATCTAGGTTGAAATCCCCCAGAATAAGGGTTTCTTGTGAATATGAGGAAGAACACCAGGATAAGAAGTCTACAAGGCTAGCAGGTGTATTACCAGGTGGAATATAGATCACAATTGTGGTGATAACCTTTTTAGGGTGAAGTTGAAGTTGTGAGATAAGTATGTCCCAATTATTGGGGGAGGGGTAGGAGTTTGGTAATTGACGCATAGTTAAGTTGGACTTATACAGTATGGCAGTTCCACCCCCTTTACGAAGTGGTCTGTTTTGTCTAATGATATTGTAGCCGGTAGGGAGAACTTCTGAGTTAGCTATGTTTTTATTTAGCCAGGTTTCTGTTAAAGCAACTATGTCTGGGGAGTAGTGTGCTATTGTGGCTTGGAGTTCAGGTATTTTATTTTTGATACTTCTAATATTAATATTTAGCATTAAAAGATGGTTGGTTTTGCTGCTGTTGATTTGCCCAGGGATGAAGATAGTGGGGGGTGTTATGTTCTGACATTTCTGTTGGAGCGGTTTGTGTTGGACAGGATGGATTTGGGCATGGTGTATTTCTTTTCTGTCCAGCAGGACCCACTGTTGGTACATTTTTAACACAAACAACTTTACAAATACATTTTCAATACAAGCACCTGTACAAATCAGTTTGATATACAAATGACATAATTCTTTACAAATCTCCAGCTAGCTATGCTGGCATATGTAACACATCCACTGCCCTACTTCTCCTGGCATAGCTCGCAATACCTCACATCATCACATGGTATATTAACAAACAAAGAGGAACCCAATCTTATTCTTTATGTTGAGAGGCCATGAGGTTTTGGCAATGTGCAATGTCTTCACAGTGCTTTCTGATAGCAATGCACATCCCAAGGTACCCAAATGTACTAGAGGACAAACTGATCAGATTATTATTAATTCCTCATGATTGATCCTTCAGTCCCAAAGTGAAACAAACAATTTTCAGTCACTGGGGCCAACCTTGCTGCAACCTCTTTGCCTTGTACCTGAACAACAATGCAGCAGGTACTTTGCCCTGATATCCCCATAGGGTGAGTCACTGAGGGGTGCTCTAGTCCACAGTTGGCCCCTTGGGTTTCCTGAATGCCTTTCCTCCTCTACCATTGATGAAAGAATTTATACTGAAAGCAAGACCCCAACAGACATGGTTCCTTTATCTGTGGCCTCTTTTTGTACATCCTCCATGGATGTTGGATCAATATCCAGATCTGCTAAATTACCTGTCCAGACTGCCTCCTCTGGATCAGAAGTCCATTAAATTAACTGCATGGTTCCTCCAATTTTAACCTTAGCCAGAGATGCCAGGCTTCCCCTATAGTAGTTAATATGCTTCCCCTATAGTAGTTAATATTCTTTCTGCTTCACAGAAATCATCAGCTATCAAAACTTACAGCAATAAATGGAAGAGATTCTCATTCTGGCCTACTCCAAAGGTCTGGACCCCTTTTCAGCACCAGTTCCTTCCATACATAAAGTTCTGTCTGATCTCTTTGACAAAGGCTCCAGCCTTGCAACTATTAAGGTACACTTGGTTTCAATATCCATTTTCCACACTGGATGCTATGACATATCAATAGCATCTCTAAAAATCTCAAACGTCTTCCTCAAAGGCACATTTCTGCTCAGACCTCTCATTAGAGACCCAGCTCCTCTTGGGACATTATTATCATTTTACACGCTTTAACTCAGTCTCTTTTTGAACCTGCTTCAAACTGCTGTACCCAGCTGTCTTCAAGGTATTCTTCAATGGAGAGACAAATACTTTTTGCTGAAGTACACACTAAGGAGGAAATAAAGTTTGTTCAACAAAAAATGAGCTTGAAACAGAGGGAGATTCTACTTCTTGTTTTTTTCTGGTAATAAAGACCACAGAAAGACTCTACCTGTGAAACCTTTTCTACTGTTTCAATGGAAAATGTTGGAGAGAAGGAAGGGAGCATGAGAGTTGAGTATCAGAATTGAGAGTTTGTTGGAAATGAAGCAGAGACAGGATTCGGGAGATGGAGCTGAACAGTAATAAAACTAATAATCTAATGTGGGATTACAATGCAATACAATAAACTCTCAGTTAACCAGAACTCAGACAACCAGCATGCTCAAGCAACCGGCAAAAATATTGAAGAAATACAGTACAATTTTCATGTGTTACACTTTCTGTTTTCCCCTGCAGAAACACACCTTATGTTTTTAGAGTTAGAGTTTTAAAAAGGAAGATAGGAATAAATTCCCTCTCTCCTCAACCTGAGAACAAGTCAAACCAAACAAATAGTATAGGGTACAGTATTAGTCAGGCCTATTTTTAATAGTAACTCTCAAGCATCCAGAAACTACACTTATCCGGCATCTACCAATCCCCATGGGTGCAAGTTAACTGAGAATTTACTGTAATTATATTTGTGAAATATGACAGAACAAGAAAATCTGGAAATATTGGAGTTTTTCAGAATGTGTTAGAGTTTTGAGGGACTGTAAAGTATATGCCTTACTTTATGTCATTAGTATTCAGAAAAAAGCTATGGGGAGGGGAGGAGAGGGGAGAAAGTTAACTGTAAGTAAATAATACATTTTTTCTTAATAGTACTATTTTTGTGGTGTATGGTTTTCTTTGCATGCTATACAAGTAATGTTTTCTCAGTTATTTTTAAGTGTAATAGGGATTGTAAATATGTACTGTTGTTCTTTTTCCCCCTTTTCTTTCTCCCTTCTCTCTTTCTTCTTGTTCAGGTTTAAGAAATGTAGGCATTACAATGTAAAAAAGCCTGGTTATAAGAGCATGACAAAAATAATGTGTTTTTCTCATTCTTGCATAGGGAAATGACTGGATTAAGGACCTTAGATTGAGTTAGTAGCAAGTTTTAAGAAAAAGCAAGTAAATGAAAAAGAGTTGAATATTATGAGGCTTTTTTTTTCTAGCAAATGAATGTATGCTTAGTAGCAATTCTGTATCTGTCCCTCATGTCTCCATGGAAACAATCTGATAATGAGAAATTGGCTGTCTGGTTCTCATGTTTACATGGAGACAATCTGATAAAGAGAAACTGGTTACAGTTTGGTGGAGAGTGGCTGGGGAAAAAAAGAGAAACTGGCTAGGGGATAATGTTCTTTGAAAGCATTCAGGGGTTTCCCAGCTGGTGGAGCTCTAAAGATAAGACAAAACCAGTTAGCACTTAAAAGCACAGACTGCACCATGCATCTTAGCATGGATAACCTTTCTTTTACTCAAGTCTATAAGTGTGGCTGTCATTTTGGGACATTTGTTCCTATTAAGAGGGTAAAACTTTAATATTCGAAGATGTACATATTTTTGTGTGTTAGTATTAAATTAATAGGTTTTAGGGTGGTGGTGTTTTTTTTTTTTGTTTGTTTGAGGGCTTTCAATAAAGCAAAATGTTTTGTAAGATGTGACTTAGGCTCAAATGGATATGACTAGAAACAACTATTTAAAAGTTCAACCTGCCAAACAGTGTATGCATGTAACACAAAAGCTGGAACTAGACATTTAACAAAAAAGGTGTTCTACATAAAAGGTGGGAATAATAACTTTGTAATACAATGATGCTTAAATGCCAATTATCTCATAGATAAATACAAAAAAAAAGAAAGAATAGTGAGCTATATTAAAATGTAGAGTGCAAATAGCTATGTTATAGGAGACACACTTGGATATAACTATACATGTAATCTGATAAAGAAAGTTTTCAGTCTGGTAATTCAGCAGAATATCTGGGACAAAAGAAAAGAGAAGTACTTATATTAATTGCAAGAGGAGCTCCAGTAGTGATATGCACCCAATAACTAGTTCAAATCATGTGCCATTAATAAAATAAAAATGCAAGGTAATGAAATGAAAATGAGACACTGGTGCTTCCCCACCTATCTGTTGAAAAGAGAGGAATTTAAGGAATGGGTAGTGGAGATTATTCAGGAGCTATTCGAGAGGATAGAAATTACTTCTGAAAATATAGCTAGGCAGTGGGATAAAATTATGGTGGAGTTTAAGAATAGGGTAGAAATAAAAGAAAGGGAGCTATGGTTAAGAAATAACAAGAATTATTTAGAGAACTGACAAATGTTAAAGTATTGCAGAATGGGGGAATCCCACAGAACAAGAAGGGGATCAACTGCAGAATGCTAAACAGAAAATAGGGGATTACCTCAATAATATAAATGAGTATAGAAAGATTAATGTTAGGCAACTATTTTTTTATATTAATAACAGACCACAAAGACTTTCATCACAACAACTCAGGGAACAAAGAGTAGAAAGGGCTGTCACCAAGCTTAGGGAGCCTATAACAAGGAAGGCAACAATAGATTCTGTAGAGGTATTAAAAATATTTTGGAAGTTTTATGAAAATCTGTATAAAGCAGAGAAATATGGAAATAAAAAAAGATACAAATGGAAATGTTTATGGAAGAATTAAATATGCCAAAGTTAAAGGTAGATGAGGCTCAATTAGTAATGGTTAGGACAGGAGGAGATGAGATGAGATGAAAATTGTGATGTATAACAATCTAGAAGAAAGTCTCCAGGAATAGATGGTATTCCTGTGGATATTCGGAAGCTAGGAGGGAAAAAAGCTGATAAAGATCTGGAAGGTTTTGTTTAACAATATTTTAACAGAAGGAGAAGTACCAACATCCCGGAAGAAAGCAGTGGTAGCTGTAATACCTAAAGAGGGTAAAGATCTATCCAGCTTGACACATGCCCACTTCAGTACTAAACCATTATAAAGTGTTCATGTCTATAATGGTAAAAGAATGGCAAAAGTAATGCCAGAATTGATAGATATGAACCAAGGTGGTTTTGTGGAGGGGAGGCAAACATTTGACAACATTAACAGAACATTGATGATCTAGAGGGAAGCAGAATGTAAGAAAATACCATTGTTGTTTCTGGGTCTTGTTGCGGAGAAAACATTTAACAGAGTAAGCTGGGACTTTATGAGCAGGGCAATGGAAGCATCTGCATTTTCAGTAAAAATTATAAGGTTGATTAGCAGGATATATGAGGGGATTGGAGGTGAAACCTAAAGTGTGTTGGGTCCTTTCTGATAATTTCTGCTTGAGCAGATGAACCAGGCAGGGTATCCTCTTTCCCCTTTGTTATTTGCATTATATTTAGAGCCACTGGCAAAGAAAATAAGGGACTCAAAAATTCAAGGATATAATTGGTATGGTAGTCAAGAAAAGCTGGCTCCATTTGCAGATGATATTTTATACCTGTCAGAACCAGAAAGGGACATTACAGTGTTGTGGAACATTTTGAGACAGTTTCATATCTTTTTGGGATACAAAACTAATGAAGCTAAAACAAAGGCAATAGCAGTAAATTATATACTCATATAGGAATTGGTTCAGCAATATTTATGGAGACATGATAAAATTAAATATTTAGGAGTATGGATTAAAAATGAGTATGGATTAAAAATGATTCTGGTGTGGCAGCTAAGGATATGTGGAAAGAGGCTAAACAAAAGGAAATACAAAAACCAATAAAATAGAAGCTCTGTTATATGGATATCAATAATAAGATGCAACAGTTAAAATGTTTTTTAGCCCTTTAGTCTTATACACAGGTCAGGCATATTTTTATCAACCAGAGAAGAAGTTGTGGATAGCAATTAATAAAGAGCCAAAGGATTTTTTTCTGGGATGGGAAGATGACAAGAGTCAAGTGGGATAAGCTGATTCTTCCAGTAGAACAGGGTGGATTGGGATTTACTTATTATAACTGTGGATGGTTTGCTGGGATTCTGTTTTGTAAAAATTATTACAACTTTTCTCTGTGAAACTGGCGTCCATTCTTACGTCCATTACCATATCGCGGATGCCCTTTATGAGCTATGTGCTATGAGTTACACCATAGGTTGATCCATTGAGCATAGTTAGCTCATTTTTTATGAACCTTGGCGTCATTTGCAGTTAATGCTAATGTTGAACTGGTTTGTTGATGCTGTGAGTACCATACATTTTTCCTACTTCAAGTCCACTTTTTATTATACAGACATTTCGTTATTTTTTACTTTTGTGGATGTTTGGGATTATATCACAAATTATATGAATATTGCAGACTTCTTTTGTAACAAATATTGTCTTTTTGGGACAATGCCATATTAGCCATTAGGCCTGCGTTTTACAGCAAGGCTGTTGGATTGTTTTCGAACAAGCTTCGGACTTTTGACTTGTACTTTACCAATACCAGTCATTGGAACATTACTATATTATTGTTCAAACTGTGTTTCTTGCCACTAACAAAGTTTTTATAATTTTAGGGTCTGTGATGTTTGTTTAACAACATAGCTTTGTGGACCTTTTCTCAATATATGTTTTTTGTCACCTGTTTAAATAACTTTGCTTTGATCTTATATTAGGCAGTTCAGGCTTGGTGTATGTTGGATTATGGTTCAATATTTCATGTTTAAACCAGATATATGTGCTTTTTTATATACATTGGTCTGATAACTAAACAAACTCTCAGTCATTAGAGGTTTGTTACATTTTTAGGATTATATGTTTATGTACTGTCAACTAGTTATCATTATTCATACTGTGGCTTCACTTGTATATTGAATCAAACTTGAATGACTTTGCAGGATTTTTGTTTGTTCTGTAAACTATTATATTTTTTGATGTAAATTACAATTGCAAATTGCATTTGAGTTCTACTATAATCAGCCATTCGTACAGACATTATTGTTAGGCTGTATATTGACATAATATTATTTTGTATTTTGGGTCAACCTATTCACTCTTCATTTAAATGTTTGGGTGACCTTATTTTTTACATACATTATCCCTTGGGAGTTATACATCATACATATATTTTGGACATCTTTTGACTGACTATCTGCCCCATCTACACCACAAATTTCTGTTGATTTATATGATGTCCTTTGTATAATTTCAACTTGCCATATCATTGGAACAAAATTTCTGTATGGTTTTGTCCTCCATTTTTCAACAGCAATGCAGGATATAATATTATTCAACCATATCACTTGTCTTTGAGTATTTTGGATATTTTTACAGACATTTATTGTTGTCCTTGTTCCAAATAATACCATATTATACTATTGTTTGAGGTCTGTGGAAAGATTTGGTCTCTCATTACATCACAACTACCATTATTGTCCATTTTTTCTTGAATTCTGGACGTGGCTTTTATTGATATACATCTTTGTGACATCTTATTACAGTTACACAATTTGTTTTGACTCATCTAAGTTTGAGGCCATTATTGTCCAGACTTAAGTTTTTTGGATAAATTAATATATATATATATATATATATATATATATATATATATATATATATATATATATTTATTACACAGGACGTGGTGTTGTGGGTATACTATACAGGCTTCTTGTAGGACAATTTTTGTCCAACTGGTTTTGTTTTTAAGTTTTATGGTTATTGTACCATTCATTTTCAATATGGATCTAAACAGCATTTTTATTGGTCTTTCCTCAGATAAGGAGGATTTAGGTGTTTTTGGTATTGGACAACAATCCAATAATGTCAATTCTAACAATATTGACCATCCTGAACAGTGCTGTGAAAAATTGTTTCAGGACTTAAACAAAAATATGAAAACACTGAGATCCAGTGTGTGGCATTTGAAATTATTCAAGGCTTATATGGCCAAGGGCATAACCCCCAGAGGACTTAGGGTAAAAATTCAACCTCTTGTAACTGAGGCTGATGAACAACTAACCACAGAATGGTCAAGTATACAACAGGAATGCTCCATGAAATTCGTGGAAACACTATCCAATTATTACAAACGAATTATTGACAAGGAAACACTGATGGTTAGCAAATTATGTAGTGACTGTAACCAATATAAAGATGAACCATTTTTTTCTAATTTTTTTGTCCAAATTAAGCTCTGATCTACTCAGTTTTGAACACCAAGTTAAGGAAAGAAAGATTTTTAAGGGACCAAACTGATTATGAGAAAGGCCAACCTTTCAGACAGACCAGACATGTTAGATTTGAGGGTAGTTATAGGAACACTAACCAAACCCCCTAGACGAAAACACCCTAGATCTATTTTTAAGAAACATAGTACTTTTACAGATTCTTCAGAGGGTGAATTTTCCTCTGGTACAGATATTGATACACAATACACCACAGACTCCCCGACCCCCAAACGTAACAACAGTGGGGCTCCTTTAGGCCCTACATGAGGGGAGGCAGGAAACACAGAAAAACTCATAAGTTTACAGAATCTGATGGAATTGCTGACCAACAAATAAATGTACATGCCAATACTAATGTATTGAATATTTCTGATACTGCATTATCTGAATCGCAAATTGCTCTGTTAAATAAAGGCCTTTCTTTTATTCCTGTTTTTTTTGTGTCTGATGATATTTTTGCACAGGATATAGCAGCATTTTGTAGATTAATTAATCTCAAATTACATTTTCAGGACAATCAAGAACATGACTATGTGACACATAATTTCAAATACCATAAATCTACTTTTACTCCACCTATGCATCCCTGTGTAAGCCTCTTTCAACACAGTGTTCTCAAAAATCTACATTTTACATCTAACATGATTTCACCCATGTTGAACAATATTTCTCAGATGGATCTCACCAGTTTAGCAGAATTAGTTGATAACAAACAATTGGTAATTATCTCTGCTGACAAAGGAGGTGCTGTTGTTGTTATGAACTGGTCTGATTATGATATCGAGGCTCACAAACATCTGGATGATGCCAGATATTATATGAAAATGCCATTAGATCCTACATCCATGTTCAAATAACAAATTGACACTTTTCTGAATTCATCAAATTCCCTTAACCACCTGACCATTACTGATCCTGTCAGCCAATATATTTATTTTTTACCCAAAATTCATAAAGATCCGTTCCACCCACCAGGAAGACCAATTGTGGCAGGAAATGGTTCTCTTACTGAACCCCTTTCTGAATTTCTCACGAAATATCTTAAGCCCTTGTTAAAATGGGTAAGCTCTAGGATCCAGGACACTACTGAATTTTTGGGTATTATTAATGACATGCAAATAGAGGATGACTGGTGGTTATGCACCCTTGATGTCAGTGCACTATATACAAATATACCACACTGGGCTGGACTGGATGCTGTTGAATACTGGCTCTAAAAATCACAAATGTACAAACCTGGCTTTAATACTTTCCTGATATGTCTGACTGAACATGTTCTCACAAAAAATTTATTTTCCTATGGGAAACAATGTTACTTTCAAATCAAAGGTACTGCCATGGGGGTATCTATGCTGATTTATATATGGCATATATCGAAGACCAAATAATATATGATGACACACACAATCTCTATTTGGCTGAGATCGATATTTGGCGTAGATATTTAGATGATTGCTGGATGGTGTGGAGGTCTGATATTGAATACTTGAAGGAATTTGTTAAATATCTTAATGACAACAAATGGGGCCTACACTTTACCATCAACTATGATAAATGTAGGATTACCTATTTGGATGTATTAGTCACAAGAAATGCAGACAATACACTTAGCACACAAGTATTCTGTAAATATCCCAAATATAACACCTTACTCCACGCCTCCAGCTTTCATCCTATACATGTAGCTAGAAATATTCCAAAATCACAATTTATCAGAATGAGACGTATTTGTTCAGATGACAATACTTTTCAGGATTACCGCCAGGATTTGACTGATAGGTTCAAAGAAAGGGGCTACAGCATGGGTCATGTTACTATTGCTAGTAATTATGCGTCCAAACTCAATTGTGATGATCTCCTCAGATACAGGAATAAATCACCGAGCAATAACAACATTTTGCGATTTACAACTACCTATGGCAGAAATACAAACAAATTTATTGATATCATCAAACAACATTGGAATATACTTTTAGCAGATTCTGTCTTGTCCAACCATATACCTGAAACATGTTTATTTTCATTCAGAAAAGGCAAAAACTTGGGTGCCTATTTCAATCATTATAAACATCACTCTGAATCTAGGAATTTGCATATGATTCAGACATCAATATTAGGAGATAAACTTGTGGGCTGTATGCCTTGTGGACATTGTAGTAATTGCAAATATGTATTAAAAACCAAGTTTTTCTAGCAATAACAGCAGTCATATCTTTGACATCAAGTTTTTTGCTAACTGCAACACTGATTGGATTATTTACATGGCCTCTTGTAGCTGTCATGCATTTTATATTGGCCAAACATCAAGACCTTTTAAACTACGCATATCTGAACATCTGAGTGATGTCAGATGCAAAAGAGCAAGTAATGCATTGTATAAACATACACTTAAACACAGTACAGCCAAATTTCATTTCACAATTATTGATAAAATAATTGGTGATAGAAGTAGCAAATCAGGATAGCATATTAAACTGAATGCAAAGGAAAAGAAATGGATAGTAAAACTAGGTGCACTATTTCAGCCTGGACTTAATGAATATTTATGAATAATTATATGCATATTCATGAGCTCACCAATCATGTTTTGTTCTCAATTATCATGTATTATATAAAGGACTTCAAATGTTTTACGTGGATTTGCACTGATGAAGGCTAGGTTAAAAACCAAAGCCGAAACTGGTCTGTTTTGCTTACTGAAGTTCTTTACATGTTTTACTAATTAAATTAGTTTTCACAGCTCACAGTTGCTGGCTTCTTTTTTTGTGGAATCTGGATTGGGATTACCCAATTTGAAGGGGTATTTCAGAGCGGGTCTATATTATAAGTACAAAAAGACTAAACCGCGAACGCTCACATGAGCGAAAATGCTGGTAATCGAACTTGCTATTGTGGGGGGCTGCACCCCCACACACCCCACTAACTATATATTCTAACTCCGAGGTCACACTACAGTGAGGAAAGGGCAAATATCCCACTCCTCACTGTAACACGACCTCACAATCACACTTTCGATTCCCGGCATTTTTGCTCATATGAGCGTTCACGGTTTAGTCTTTTCGTGCTTATAATATGACCCTTCAGAGCTACACAGTTAAGGCTTCTATACTTAGCACAAGCAGAAAACTATAATTAAAAATGGAAAGGGATGATGATGAAACAGGGGAGAAGCTCAAGAAACAAGGAAAGACTGGGATTTTGGATGCTGGCCTTTAAGAAGAATAACAATAATCATACAGAATATTATATCTATAAAACAGCAGAAAATATCCTAAGAATGAAACCAACATGGGAATGGAGAAAGGAGATTTTGTCAATAGAGATGACTGTAATTAAGGATATAGACAATAGGCAAGGGGGGGGTGGCTGGAATTTATTGGAGAAAGTTGGCAAAGGAACCAAGGTATTGGGAACAAATAACTAGAGAGGGAAAGATGATAGAATGAGAAAATTCCAAGAATTTATTTAGACTGCAGCTTAGAGAGTGCCTTCCCTATCAAAGATTAATATCAGACTATAGGTAAACAGAAAGATGGGAGGGTCCTAAATGAAAGACCAACACTGGTAGAGTTTTTAGTAGAATCTAGAACAGAAGCTACCATTAAAAAATGAATAATTTGTAGAGCATATAAAATATTGCACAATAACAATCAGAGGCAGTTAGAAAGTGTTGGGAAGAGAGAGACTGGATAAGCAATTCACAAAGAAACGATGGGATGATATATGTACTCCTCCCAAATATGCATCAAAATCTAGAAGATTTAAGAATTTTGACTGGAAATGTTCACTCCAGAGAGTTTTTCCTCAGGTAGACTGCAAATGTTGGAGGTGTGATGGGGAAGAAAGAGGTAATTGGTAACATATTTTCTGGGTGTGCGGTGAGTTGACAGACTTTAAGGATTCCCTGCAGGATGCACTGCAGAGATGCTGGATGGGCAGGTTGGTGTGATGAGGGAGATAATTTTTTGAGCTATGATACAAAATCAGAATTGCCTACACATGGTAAGGCCTTGCTGTGTCTAATTATGTTGGCTGCCAAAAAAAAGCAATTACTAGAAAATGGAAATCAAAATCTAAGCCAACTATACTAGAAGAAGTGAATATAGTAACTGTGATAAGACAACTGGAAGTGACATCTTTAGAAAAGGGTAGGCGCAAACTACACAGGAAAAAAATGGGAATTGTGGGAGCAACAGATTCAGGAAAGGAATGAGGTTTAAAAGAAGGCAGGACTTTAATGAGCTATGTAATGTTTGACTGAAAATGATTGGGTAGAATATATAATGCTTGCAACTGGTAATATGTCAGTATGGTTTGTGATGTAAAATGCTTGCAATTTTGATTGTGTCAGTGTGGTTTGTTTTCATTTATATAAATGTATGATTGCCTGTGTTGATGTTGTGAGTGATAGTTTAATAAAGATGTTTCTTGTTTTATTAAAAAGGGCAGGAATTGAATAACTTATGTAATGTTGCTTAGGTTATATGATGCATAGCAATATATGTGAAGTATAATGTTTGCAAATGTGAACTTGTTAATATAGTTTGATTACTTTTATATAAATGTAAATTTGTCTATGTCACAAGTAATAATTCAATAACATTGTTTAAAAAATCATTTTTATTTCCATTTATCCATCTTAGTATCTATATACACTTAAGGATGCCCCATAGACTGTGGAATTCAATAAACATAGAACCCCATCATCCATAGCCATATGCAACACTCTTCTCAATGGATGTAATCTAGAAACCCAAATGAATCTAAATATTAATCCAGTACACCATTTTTCCATATCTTTTGGCATCATGTGTGTACTGGCCACATGTGCTATCCTTCTCATTCTTATAGAATTTCTCAAATGTACTTTCTTTCTATATGATAATCTGAATCTACTACATATAATACTAAGTTCTCTTGTAGAATTGTACAGGGCACCAGCAAGCAGTGAAATGGTCACAAGATCTCTCCCCTTTACTCCCCATCACATTAGGAGTTCCACAAGGATCCATACTTGGCCTCCTGCTTTTTAGTATATTTACCAATAATCTTAGCTCAGCCACATCTCTAGCCTCTACAATCCAATATACAGGCAACTCCACACTCATATGCGCTGTCCCTACCATACAACAACTCCAGATATGACACAAATCCTCCATTGCATTTGAATCATGGCTCTCAAACTCTCAACTCATTCTTAACCCTAGCAAAACTAAACTTAAGATCTTCCACCCCACCAGAAGACCAGACCCCTCCAAATTTTTCCATCACAGCCAAAGA
Organism: Protopterus annectens; assembly: GCF_019279795.1. Taxonomy (NCBI): domain Eukaryota; kingdom Metazoa; phylum Chordata; order Ceratodontiformes; family Protopteridae; genus Protopterus; species Protopterus annectens. The sequence continues at coordinate 1,963,826,144 of NC_056739.1, forward strand.
TAACACAATTATTTAACCAGATTCCCAAAACTAAACTATTAAGAGTTGTAACTGACAATAACATGAGATTCAGCCTACACATATCGCAGAGAGTCAGAAAAGTGCACAAAAAATTGCGTGCCCTATATAGAAACAAAAAATTCCTAAGCAATAGTACCAAGATAGCTATTGCCAGAATCTACCTCCAATCTACACTCCTTTATGCCTTTCCACTGCTTATTAACCTCAAGAAATCAGACCTTGAAAATTTAGAAGTATGAACAAGATTGCAAAATTTGCCATGGACTCACCCCACAGATCACACCATTGCGTAGCTCTAAAACAACTCTCCTGGTAAGAATTGCCTCACCTACTGTCCTATAATCAACTGATAATGTCACACAAAATACTCCACCAACCTGAAAAAAGCACCATCTATCCAGAACTTAATTGTACCTTACTCTAATAACTGCACACTTTGTTCCACCAACAAATCCTTAATAAAAGTAACTAGGGCAACAAATACTGCAGGTGAAACACTTTACTCCAGCCACAGAGCAAAACTCCGAAACAGTCTCCCAGACTCTATTAGGTGCACAACAAACCTAACTCAGTTTAAAAAAATTACTTAAAGATCACCTAACCAACTCTTGGCTTTGTTCATGTAACACCCCAGGCTGGTCTTACAAGATAAACACTACTATCCCACTTACGTGTATTGTTTATTTGAAACACAGCTAACTAGCCACAGCATTGTAATACTTATGTTTTTCACTCACCTGTCAAAAACTGCTAACACCTCCCCACTTGCACCTTTCAAAAGCTTTTAACACCCCCGCCTACTATCTTTCCTACCACTAACCACAACCTTCCCTTCATCCTAAAAAAAAGGATTTGGTATACACAATTTTTGGATAACAAACTATAGAAACTGACTATTAGCTCTTTATCGTTGATGGTGTAACTATCATTTTTAAGTGTGTTTTTCTCTGTATTGTTTTTATTTCTCTTAACATTGTTGCCTTATCTAGTAAATTAGCATTGTATAACTTAATGCATATAAAAACTGCAACCATTCCATGTTTTGCTTAGTGAACTATATGTACTTCTCTATATGCAGAGTTTTCTTCCCAGGCCTCTGCTGAAAATGGGTGCTCAACCAGTTGAACTTTCCCAGTAAGCAAATGTAAAATAAAAAAATAAAACTAAAATAAATTGTCAACCATTGTTCCTTAACCACTTTTAATGGTACAACTAAGAAAAAACATGAAAAAGAAGCACTAAAATAAAACCAAAATCTACTAATGCTCCTAAATGGAAATGGATAAAAACAGCCACAAATTCTCGAAGGCCACAGTTACGAAAAACTAATTTAACACCCCCCCACCTACTATCTTTCCTACCACATTTGGATGGTGCAGTGCTGCAGCAGTAGCATTGTCACCTCACAGCATGAGGTTCTCTGGTTCGATTTTTGGCTGGTGTGCCTTCTATGCGGAGCCTGCATGTCCTCCCTGCATTCATGTGAGTTTCCTCTGGGTGCTCTGGTTTCCTCCCATGTTACAAAGACCTACATCTGGAGTCTTTCCCCCCATGCCTCTGCTGAAAATTGGCATCGTTCCAAGTCGGACTTTCCCGGTTAACAAATGTTAAATAAATAAATTACTTAAAATTTAAAAACAATACAGCTATTCAAAATTAAGCGCTTTCATCCAGTAATAGACTGGACTTCAATAGAATCTATGCTGAAATACTTCCTTCCTGTTTTATATACTCCATCACCAATTAAAACATTCATTAGTTAAAGACACAGTACTGAAACAATAAAATTGAAAAATCTTCTCATAATAAAAACCCTATCCAATAAATAGGTATAAAAACATTATTAGTGTACAAAGTTATCTTAAATACATATTGGCTTGCAAATTTAAAATGGGTTGGATGGAAATAAAATCATTGATACCGGGGGGGGGGTATAAAGATAGCAATTCCAAATGCCACCCTAACTTTTTTTCTTGCAACTTTCCTTTATGGTCACCACCCCTTAAATCTACCTTTATGTGGTCCAAAATTCCAAAAATAAATTTGTGAAAATTAGAACAACTCTTAGACTGTCTATAAAGTATGTTTGTATCATTCTTTTTTCGTACATGATATGAATGTTCAAATATTCTCTTACGTAATTCTCTGTCTGTTTTGCCCAGATAAAAAAACTGGGCAAGTTGATCATTTAGCTAAATAGACCACTCTAGAAGTCTGGCAATTGCCATTTAAAAAGAAAACCTTTGATTTCACTTTGTTTTCTAAAATTAAGGTAGTGTTTTCACAAATATAACTACATTGCTCACATGCTCCACATTTTTGTACCATTTATTTTTTGTGCTTTATCTCTAGTAAAGGGGTTCTTAAGTTCAAAACTCCTCTTAAGATTCCCTCCAGTTCTAAAAATAAAACAAGGTTCAGATCCTAAAAGTTGAATTAATTCCGGATTTGTTTTTAAAATATTCCATTTTTTCTTCTCAATACTTTTAACTTCATTTGCCTGACAAATTCTATAATCAAACCTCTTCCATATTTCTTACTTCTTGTGAATTCATTATAATTTAACCCAACTCCTGATAGGGGTTGATATTTCTTACCCCATTGACTATATATATATATATATATATATATATATATATATATATATATATATATATATATATATATACACACATAGTTTTAAATCTTTGGTAAGATCACAAGGGTAACCCCTAGCCAAAAACATCTCTTGCACCTTATTTAATTCATTGTCTAAATCACTTAAGTGGGAGGTCATCCTGGCAAGCCTAATTAAGTTCCCCTTCAAAATACTTTTCTTTTGAGCTGATGGGTGACAACTGGTATAACTCAAGTATGAGTTACTAAAAATGCCCTTCCTATACACATTAGACTTAAAACCCATCTCTGTATGTCTAATTTGAGTTTCCAAAAATTCTATACCTTCTTTGTTGTATTTGTAAGTAAACCTCAAAAAAGAGGACATAGAACTCAAGTAATCTATAAATAACTTAATCTGATCTTCTGTCCCTTTCTATCGAATAAAAATGTCATCCAAGAATCTTAGATACAATCTAATATGTTTCAAAAACTGGATGTTTATTACATGCTGGGTTTCCCAATCTAATAGCATCAAAATAGCATATATGGGGGCACAGGATGCCCCCATAGCAACTACTTTATCTTGTTTAAAAATTTCTACTTCAAAAATAATAAAGTTGTAGTCCAAAGCCATAGCCATTAAATCATGAATAAGAATGTTTTTTCCTCTTCCAAAATCAAAATTTTAAAGAAACTGTCTAAACCTTCATCTCTTGGAATGGATGTAAATAAATTTCTCACATCTATGGTAAATAATGTATTGTCTTTATTCCAAAGTTCACTTTTAAATCTACCTAAAAACTTTGAGTCTATTAACAAATGTGGAACCCTTTTGTAAATAGGTTTCAACCATTTGTAAACACAAACTCCAATGGGATAAGTTTTTGACTCTTCTGCTGCTACAATAGGTCTAAAAGGAGGTTGTTATATATTTCTGTGAACTTTTGGAATGCCAGAAATCGATGGCAAAATAGGGTTTTTCACCATTAAGAAATTATAAACATCAGGTGTTAACAAGCCTTCTATTAAATACTCTTCTAAATAGGAATCTATCCATTGGCAACTAATGTTAACTTCATTAATCAAAGAATTTGAATACATATTAGTATCATTTAAGATGTCAAAAATGTCTTTAGTGTATCGAAGTGAATCATATAATACAAACCCCGCTCCCTTGTCAGGTTTCATCACTCGTATATTATCATCATTTTTCGATTGAAAAAATATTTCCCTCTCTTTCTTACTTAGATTGTAAAAAATCCTTTCCTCTCTTCTACACTTAAAAGACAAGTCATATAACTCATCAAAAGTTGCTTTTTTTAAAACATTCAATGTTGGGTGTAATGGGGGGATGAATACATTTTTTTCTTTTTAACCATCTTTTGTGTTCCTGATGTTTTTTCATTCTCTTCATCTTTAAAAACACAGCCAGATATAATTTTCTAATAAAAAGTTTAGTTTGAGTTAAACTATCAACTAAATTAAACTAGTTTGAACACATTTCAACCCTTTCTAAAATAAAGAAAATGGTCTCTTATTAATCCAACATTAGTATAATTGTAAATAGTAAACCCATCAAAATTGTTTATTATTTGCATATTCTCATTTACCATGTGTTCTTCTCTGTTCTCCTGGCTGACCAATTGTCTTGAGGGTATTGATGGTATCTCTGACTTGAGTCATAAAAATTCTGATTCTGCCACCTCTTTTGATTGGGAGGGTGTCATGGAAAAAAATCACCCTCTTGACTTTTTCTACCATGTGTATGTTCACTTGTGTGTGTACTAACATCCTCAAACTTTCTATCTCTCCTGTTGTAATTAATAGAGTTACTACTCATACTTTTAACCCTTCTTTTGTCTTTATAAATAGGATAAACTTCTGAATCAATGTATTGCTTCCTATCTCTTTAATTTTTTTAATGTTTTCTCTTTACTATACCATCACACTTTCGATCCACCTTTTTAAATTGTTTAAAATAATATTCCTCCCAATTATGGAAGACCAAATCAATCGAAATGTCTGAATTAAGTCTTTCAACATCACTAATTAACATACATATCCTTGTATCATTAAATTTCACAATCTTTTTAAATAGTTCTGAACCATGCCTATTAAACATATCTACAAATTATTGGTACATATCATTATCAATGTCTAAACTAAAAGGAAACTTTGAAAATACACAGGACTTGAGGGATAATATTTAATTCTATACACTGCTGTAAATTGTTTTCAATTTGTAAAGACTTCACTTTCAATAGTTTCTTTTCTAGTTGATTTATAAGGTCTTTTAGTGATCCACCAGTCCAACGGACCGAACGTGGTTCACTAAGATAGTTATTAGTGTTATTAGCATTGTTAGAATTAAAATCAAAAGTCCTTTTCATTAGCTCATCAAAATTACCAGCTTTTTTACTAAATGAGCAATTGTTAATCACATTTTGTCTTTTTACATCCTTAACAACGTCTTTAATATTTCTATCTTGATTTGTTTGATTAGTGTTAACAAATGTCATTAATGCAGAATCAACAGGTGCGTAAGTTTTTAGGTACAGTACCTTTCTTTCCACAGTTTACATTTTCTTCTTCAGTGGAGTACTACCAATAAAACTGCCTTGAAAAATGCTCGTTGTTTGTGTCTATGAATCCACCAACAGCACCCTTTTCAGTGTCTAATCCAGTAAAGTTATGTTTGCCATTCAAAACTGCTTCATCAGATTGTTTCTGGTACTGCTCTTTTGTTTTAGATTTCTTGTGACCTTGTGGTTGTGTAAGCAAGTCAATCAACCTGGAAAGCTCCCCCTTCACTATAGCCAGCTCAGAATTCACCCTATTGCATTCTTCACGATGTACAGGTGAAAATAGTGAAGGGATGTCATTGAGAGAATCCATATCCGCAAAAAAGCCACAACTAAGAAAAAACTTGAAAAAGAAGCACCAAACTAAAATAAAACCGAAATCCACCAATGCTCCTAAACAGAAATGGATAAAAACAACCACAAATTCTCGAAGGCCACAGTCACGAAAAACAAATTTAATAAAAATTACAAGCCAATATGTATTTAAGATAACTCTGTTTGTACACTAATAATGTTTTTATGCCTATTTATTGGATATGGTTTTTATTATGAGAAGATTTTTCAATTTTATTGTTTCACTACTGTGTCTTTGACTAATGAATGTTTTAATTGGTAATGGAGTATATAAAACAAGAAGGAAGTATGTCAGCTTTGATTTTGATGAAGTCCAATCTATTACTGAATGAAAGTGCTTAATCTCGAATAGCTGTATTGTTTTTAAGTTTCATTAAATTTCTTTTTGTGACTGTGGCCTTCGAGAATTTGTGACTTTTAATAGTACAAATATTATTCCTAAAATAGATATTTCTTCTATTCCAAATTTATTTCCTTTCAACATTTCTCATGATCTAAATCCTTTATTTTTTTCTTTATTTAGTATTATTCCTATATTCTATAAACTATTATGTACATTAAACATTACTTGTTCCATCATTTTACTTTCCTTAGTTACAAGAATAATATCATCAGCATAAGACATAATTAACCAGATATTCAGTACTTTCGCTCTGTATATACCTTGTATCCTTCGTGTTTTCATTTATTTTTTTATTTTTTTCATTATACAATTTATAACTATCTTGAATAAAATACTACTGACTGGACATCCTTGTTTTGTTCCCCTGTTCAGCTCTATTCTTCACTTAACAGACCATTAATCAGAACTCTTATTTTACTATACTTGTACACTGATTTAATCACACTCTGCACCTTACTAGAATTATATTCCTCCATTATCTTCAGTAATATATCATGATCTGTCATATCAAAAGCTTTATTTATATCCCCTACTAATACTTTTGGTCCTTTATTTTGTTTTTGAATATCATCTAACATTTCTCTAACAATCGTTAATACTTCCTGACATCCTTTTCCTTTAACACCATATATACTGTCCTTTAACACCTTTTGTATCTTATTTTTCTATTCTTATTTGTAATATTTTCATAAATATTTTACAATCCATATTATTTAATACAACTGCCATCCAATTAGTTATTTCCACTGGGTCTATATTAGAAGAGTGAAACGATGAAAGAGCAAACACCGACACATAAATCCCGAAGTCTGAAAACAGTGAAGTTATGGAACAGTGATTTTTTTCCCAGGGAAAAAAAAATCACTGGGCCGTTCTCAGGACTTTGCTGTTTTCTCCACTTTGATGTGATCTCAGAGTTGGTATATTTAAGTGTGGGGGTTGAAGACCCCCACTTTATTTTGTATTTATCATTTTTTTTTGGAACAGCAATTTTTTTCCCCTGGGGAAAAAAAATCGCTGTTCCATGACTTCGCTGTTTTCAGAGTTCAGGTTTTACGTGTCGACATTTGCTCTTTTGTCATTTAATTCTTCAAATATAGACCCATTTCCACCTTCTCTCCATTATTCATATAATTTTCATAATACCACTATATATTTGTGTATAACAAATACCAACTTTTAACCTTTCATTGAATATATCTATCAAAATTTCTTTTTGCCACAGTTCCAACTTCTTATACATTAAATAACCTATATTTTCAACCCGCTGCAGATCCAATATTTACTTTCTCCATTACCATATCTAGTTCCATTATGGTAATCTGTTTATCTACATCTCTATTCATTTTTTCAGTAAATTGCTTCACATTCCATACATTTACATAATTTTTTTAACTTTTGTTTCCTCACCATCTCTTTAGCATACTGTTGTTATGGGACAAGATCAGCTTATTAAGATGTATATTAATTTTAGTTTTGTTAACGATGCTATAATATGATTGTTAAAAAGCAAATATAATTTGTATGCAGGGCTGGAAAAAAATACTGTTTCATAAGCTAGAGTATATCTGCGTCTTAACTGCATTTTTTAAAAAGGTAATAAGGGAAAAGTACATGTTGCATGAAGTCTAGGCATGCTAGTTACTACAAAAAAAATTAGTTAGCCTGACTCCTTCAGGCCAGGAGTGCATTGTTGCTTGGAAAGGTTTGAAATATCCAAGGTCAGAAACAAGACCCCTTGGAAGCAGGTGGATCATGTATAGAAAGTTGTTCATGTGAAGTCCGAGGCAAAAATCATGAGGGATGAGGAAAATTGTAAATTTTCTATTAGTCAAGGTAATTGAAATGTAATAAAATTGCATGACCAGTTTAGATAAGTTAAATGTATAGAATATATAGTTTGTCTCTCTTCAAAGAAACTGATTTATCAACAGCTATAAAGATTGTCTCCCACTGGTGTAAAAATAAAATTTCTGTTTGCACATTCTGAAGTGTTGTTCCTGACTGAAGGCATAAAAGGTAAATTCTTAATATTATTTATTTATGGCTATAACAATTTGGTGCCATGACTTGGATCTAAACTTTGGTATTGCTGCAAGGCTGTTCTAAAATAGGGCCCATCACAGATTTTCTGTAAATTCCACACTGCTTTGTATAAAATAGTCAGAGAATCAGGTGTGCATTTATTCAGGGTGTGCAAACATATTAGCTTTGGCAGGTAAATTGTTTTGTAAGGGGAAAGGCTTGCTTTGCATTTTTTTTCTTTCTCTCTTTTAGACAATTTTTGCAAAATGTGGAATAAGTGCATAACTGTGTTTGTAAAATAAGTGCATGACTGTGTTTGTAGCATAAGTGCATGACTGTGTTTTTGTTTGACTGAGTTGTTTTTAAGGTATACAAGTAATAGTGGGAGGACCCCACAGCAAATGAGTATAGTAAATGTATGTACACATACAGTAAAGGACAAATTAAAACAAGGAGTTGCCTTTTGTCAAGGGTGGTACCCTCAGAACTGAAAGGAAAAAGTATGAGAAATGTTTTAGTATGTCAATGTATAAATGTATGAGAAAAAAACCCGAGAAACGTTAAAGATGAAGTTAAAACAATTTCATAAGCCCACCACATGATTGGGACATAGACTATATAATGTTAAAACAAGCTCATGAGCCCACCACATGTTTGGGATGTAAACTATATACTGTTAAAACAAATTCATGAACCTACCACATGATAGGATGTAGAGGTATGCATTGTTAAAATAAATTCATGAGCCCAAAAGCACGCTGGGACTTAAAAGTGTGATTGCTTGGCTGTACCCTTAGAGGGTCTGAAAGAGTGGTAAATTCTGGACACAGTACCTATTTTAATAATGCATTGTTTAAAAATGTATGTAAAGCTTTTAATACTAAGTTAAGTCTTCACTGTCCCAACCATCCCCAGTCATCTGAATTAGTAAAAAGGGTAAACAGGACCCTTAAAATAAAACTTCAAAAATTTGTGCTAAAACCCATTTAAAGTGGCTCACATCCCTCCCCTTAGCATTAATGAGTATAAGGGCCTCACATAATGCCACCAAAAAGTTAAGTCTGTATAAAATATTAATGGGGAGACCAATGGCCCTTTCAGCTACCCCTCCAGTAAAAAAATGCCAATTTAACTTTGTCAAATAATGCAATGGTTTCTTATTGCAAAAAAATCCTTAATATTTGGCAGTAATATCACTGAACAGTAAGAGCAGTGTTACCAAAGCCTCCTGACCAGCACTGTCATCAACTACAACTGTGTGATTGGATGTTTATAAAAACTTTCCAAAAAAAAAAAAAAAAAAAAAAAACAACCTCAGTCTGAGGTGGAAGGGTCCTTTTCAGGTCCTTCTAAACACCTTAACTGTAGTTCGATGTGCAGGACTACCAACATAGATCAATTCAACTCATTGCAAAAAGACCTGTCATGTGGGGACCCCAAACAAATCATCACAGCCAACAGAGGGAGATCAAGGTGTGACAAATAAATCATCTGCCCAGTGAAAAGTTCAACTTCAGTAACAGTCCATAATAAATTCAGTAACAACAAGTACTTTTGCTTTGTTTCTACTGCTGTTTCCTTCTATAAACTGGTTAAAAAAAAAAACACTTTCTTGGTCCTTCGGTAATATGCCAAAAATCTAAACAAAGCAAACTGCTAAATATGTTCGCATATAGCTCATCATTCTAAGGCAATAATTCCCAGACTCTATTAGGTGCACAACAAACCTAACTCAGTTTAAAAAATTACTTAAAGATCACCTAACCAACTCTTGGCTTTGTTCATGTAACACCCCAGGCTGGTCTTACAAGATAAACACTACTATCCCACTTACGTGTATTGTTTATTTGAAACACAGCTAACTAGCCACAGCATTGTAATACTTATGTTTTTCACTCACCTGTCAAAAACTGCTAACACCTCCCCACTTGCACCTTTCAAAAGCTTTTAACACCCCCACCTACTATCTTTCCTACCACTAACCACAACCTTCCCTTCATCCTAAAAAAAAGGATTTGGTATACACAATTTTTGGATAACAAACTATAGAAACTGACTATTAGCTCTTTATCGTTGATGGTGTAACTATCATTTTTAAGTGTGTTTTTCTCTGTATTGTTTTTATTTCTCTTAACATTGTTGCCTTATCTAGTAAATTAGCATTGTATAACTTAATGCATATAAAAACTGCAACCATTCCATGTTTTGCTTAGTGAACTATATGTACTTCTCTATATGCAGAGTTTTCTTCCCAGGCCTCTGCTGAAAATGGGTGCTCAACCAGTTGAACTTTCCCAGTAAGCAAATGTAAAATAAAAAAATAAAACTAAAATAAATTGTCAACCATTGTTCCTTAACCACTTTTAATGGTACAACTAAGAAAAAACATGAAAAAGAAGCACTAAAATAAAACCAAAATCTACTAATGCTCCTAAATGGAAATGGATAAAAACAGCCACAAATTCTCGAAGGCCACAGTTACGAAAAACTAATTTAACACCCCCCCACCTACTATCTTTCCTACCACATTTGGATGGTGCAGTGCTGCAGCAGTAGCATTGTCGCCTCACAGCATGAGGTTCTCTGGTTCGATTCTTGGCTGGTGTGCCTTCTGTGCGGAGTCTGCATGTCCTCCCTGCATTCGTGTGAGTTTCCTCTGGGTGCTCTGGTTTCCTCCCATGTTACAAAGACCTATATCTGGAGTCTTTCTCCCCATGCCTCCGCTGAAAATTGGCATTGTTCCAAGTCGGACTTTCCCGGTTAACAAATGTTAAATAAATAAATTAATTAAAATTTAAAAACAATACAGCTATTCAAAATTAAGCGCTTTCATCCAGTAATAGACTGGACTTCATTAGAATCTATGCTGACATACTTCCTTCCTGTTTTATATACTCCATTACCAATTAAAACATTCATTAGTTAAAGACACAGTACTGAAACAATAAAATTGAAAAATCTTCTCATAATAAAAACCATATCCAATAAATAGGTATAAAAACATTATTAGTGTACAAAGTTATCTTAAATACATATTGGCTTGCAAATTTAAAATGGGTTGGATGGAAATAAAATCATTGATACCAGGGGGGGGGGGTATAAAGATTGCAATTCCAAATGCCACCATAACTTTTTTTCTTCCAACTTTCCTTTATGGTCACCACCCCTTAAATCTACCTTTATGTGGTCCAAAATTCCAAAAATAAATTTGTGAAAATTAGAACAACTCTTAGACTGTCTATATAGTATGTTTGTATCATTCTTTTTTCATACATGATATGAATGTTCAAATATTCTCTAACGTAATTCTCTGTCTGTTTTGCCCAGATAAAAAAACTGGGCAAGTTGATCATTTAGCTAAATAGACCACTCTAGAAGTCTGGCAATTGCCATTTAAAAAGAAAACCTTTGATTTCACTTTGTTTTCTAAAATTAAGGTAGTGTTTTCACAAATATAACTACATTGCTCACATGCTCCACATTTTTGTACCATTTATTTTTTGTGCTTTATCTCTAGTAAAGGGGTTTTTAAGTTCAAAACTCCTCTTAAGGTTCCCTCCAGTTCTAAAAATAAAACAAGGTTCAGATCCTAAAAGTTGAATTAATTCCGGATTTGTTTTTAAAATATTCCATTTTTTCTTCTCAATACTTTTAACTTCATTTGCCTGACAAATTCTATAATCAAACCTCTTCCATATTTCTTACTTCTTGTGAATTCATTATAATTTAACCCAACTCCTGATAGGGGTTGATATTTCTTACCCCATTGACTATATATATATATATATATATATATATATATATATATATATATATATATATATACACATAGTTTTAAATCTTTGGTAAGATCACAAGGGTAACCCCTAGCCAAAAACATCTCTTACACCTTATTTAATTCATTGTCTAAATCACTTAAGTGGGAGGTCATCCTGGCAAGCCTAATTAATTGCCCCTTCAAAATACTTTTCTTTTGAGCTGATGGGTGACAACTGGTATAACTCAAGTATGAGTTACTAAAAATGCCCTTCCTATACACATTAGACTTAAAACCCATCTCTGTATGTCTAATTTGAGTTTCCAAAAATTCTATACCTTCTTTGTTGTATTTGTAAGTAAACCTCAAAAAAAGAGGACATAGAACTCAAGTAATCTATAAATAACTTAATCTGATCTTCTGTCCCTTTCTATTGAATAAAAATGTCATCGAAGAATCTTAGATACAATCTAATATGTTTCAAAAACTGGATGTTTATTACATGCTGGGTTTCCCAATCTAATAGCATCAAAATAGCATATATGGGGGCACAGGATGCCCCCATAGCAACTACTTTATCTTGTTTAAAAATTTCTACTTCAAAAATAATAAAGTTGTAGTCCAAAGCCATAGCCATTAAATCATGAATAAGAATGTTTTTTCCTCTTCCAAAATCAAAATTTTAAAGAAACTGTCTAAACCTTCATCTCTTGGAATGGATGTAAATAAATTTCTCACATCTATGGTAAATAATGTATTGTCTTTATTCCAAAGTTCACTTTTAAATCTACCTAAAAACTTTGAGTCTATTAACAAATGTGGAACCCTTTTGTAAATAGGTTTCAACCATTTGTAAACACAAACTCCAATGGGATAAGTTTTTGACTCTTCTGCTGCTACAATAGGTCTAAAAGGAGGTTGTTATATATTTCTGTGAACTTTTAGAATGCCAGAAATTGATGGCAAAATAGGGTTTTTCACCATTAAGAAATTATAAACATCAGGTGTTAACAAGCCTTCTATTAAATACTCTTCTAAATAGGAATCTATCCATTGGCAACTAATGTTAACTTCATTAATCAAAGAATTTGAATACATATTAGTATCATTTAAGATGTCAAAAATGTCTTTAGTGTATCGAAGTGAATCATATAATACAATCCCCCCTCCCTTGTCAGGTTTCATCACTCGTATATTATCATCATTTTTCGATTGAAAAAATATTTCCCTCTCTTTCTTACTTAGATTGTAAAAAATCCTTTCCTCTCTTCTACACTTAAAAGGCAAGTCATATAACTCATCAAAAGTTGCTTTTTTTAAAACATTCAATGTTGGGTGTAATGGGGGGATGAATACATTTTTTCTTTTTAACCATCTTTTGTGTTCCTGATGTTTTTTCATTCTCTTCATCTTTAAAAACACAGCAAGATATAATTTTCTAATAAAAAGTTTAGTTTAAGTTAAACTATCAACTAAATTAAACTAGTTCGAACACATTTCAACCCTTTCTAAAATAAAGAAAATGGTCTCTTATTAATCTAACATTAGTATAATTGTAAATAGTAAACCCATCAAAATTGTTTATTATTTGCATATTCTCATTTACCATGTGTTCTTCTCTGTTCTCCTGGCTGACCAATTGTCTTGAGGGTATTGATGGTATCTCTGACTTGAGTCATAAAAATTCTGATTCTGCCACCTCTTTTGATTGGGAGGGTGTCATGGAAAAAAATCACCCTCTTGACTTTTTCTACCATGTGTATGTTCACTTGTGTGTGTACTAACATCCTCAAACTTTCTATCTCTCCTGTTGTAATTAATAGAGTTACTACTCATACTTTTAACCCTTCTTTTGTCTTTATAAATCGGATAAACTTCTGAATCAATGTATTGCTTCCTATCTCTTTAATTTTTTTAATGTTTTCTCTTTACTATACCATCACACTTTCGATCCACCTTTTTAAATTGTTTAAAATAATATTCCTCCCAATTATGGAAGACCAAATCAATCGAAATGTCTGAATTAAGTCTTTCAATGTCACTAATTAACATACATATCCTTGTATCATTAAATTTCACAATCTTTTTAAATAGTTCTGAACCATGCCTATTAAACATATCTACAAATTATTGGTACATATCATTATCAATGTCTAAACTAAAAGGAAACTTTGAAAATACACAGGACTTGAGGGATAATATTTAATTCTATACACTGCTGTAAATTGTTTTCAATTTGTAAAGACTTCACTTTCAATAGTTTCTTTTCTAGTTGATTTATAAGGTCTTTTAGTGATCCACCAGTCCAACGGACCGAACGTGGTTCACTAAGATAGTTATTAGTGTTATTAGCATTGTTAGAATTAAAATCAAAAGTCCTTTTCATTAGCTCATCAAAATTACCAGCTTTTTTACTAAATGAGCAATTGTTAATCACATTTTGTCTTTTTACATCCTTAACAACGTCTTTAATATTTCTATCTTGATTTGTTTGATTAGTGTTAACAAATGTTATTAATGCAGAATCAACAGGTGCGTAAGTTTTTAGGTACAGTACCTTTTTTTCCACAGTTTACATTTTCTTCTTCAATGGAGTACTACCAATAAAACTGCCTTGAAAAATGCTCGTTGTTTGTGTCTATGAATCCACCAACAGCACCCTTTTCAGTGTCTAATCCAGTAAAGTTATGTTTGCCATTCAAAACTGCTTCATCGGATTGTTTCTGGTACTGCTCTTTTGTTTTAGATTTCTTGTGACCTTGTGGTTGTGTAAGCAAGTCAATCAACCTGGAAAGCTCCCCCTTCACTATAGCCAGCTCGGAATTCACCCTATTGCATTCTTCACGATGTACAGGTGAAAATAGTGAAGGGATGTCATTAAGAGAATCCATATCCGCAAAAAAGCCACAACTAAGAAAAAACTTGAAAAAGAAGCACCAAACTAAAATAAAACCGAAATCCACCAATGCTCCTAAACAGAAATGGATAAAAACAGCCACAAATTCTCGAAGGCCACAGTCACGAAAAACAAATTTAATAAAAATTACAAGCCAATATGTATTTAAGATAACTCTGTTTGTACACTAATAATGTTTTTATGTATATTTATTGGATAGGGTTTTTATTATGAGAAGATTTTTCAATGTTATTGTTTCACTACTGTGTCTTTGACTAATGAATGTTTTAATTGGTAATGGAGTATATAAAACAAGAAGTAAGTATGTCAGCTTTGATTTTGATGAAGTCCAATCTATTACTGAATGAAAGTGCTTAATCTCAAATAGCTGTATTGTTTTTAAGTTTCATTAAATTTCTTTTTGTGACTGTGGCCTTCGAGAATTTGTGACTTTTAATAGTACAAATATTATTCCTAAAATAGATATTTCTTCTATTCCAAATTTATTTCCTTTCAACATTTCTCATGATCTAAATCCTTTATTTTTTCTTTATTTAGTATTATTCCTATATTCTATAAACTATTATGTACATTAAACATTACTTGTTCCATCATTTTACTTTCCTTAGTTACAAGAATAATATCATCAGCATAAGACATAATTAATCATATATTCAGTACTTTCGCTCTGTATATACCTTGTATCCTTCGTGTTTTCATTTATTTTTTATTTTTTCATTATACAATTTATAACTATCTTGAATAAAATACTACTGACTGGACATCCTTGTTTTGTTCCCCTGTTCAGCTCTATTCTTCACTTAACAGACCATTAATCAGAACTCTTATTTTACTATACTTGTACACTGATTTAATCACACTCTGCACCTTACTAGAATTATATTCCTCCATTATCTTCAGTAATATATCATGATCTGTCATATCAAAAGCTTTATTTATATCCCCTACTAATACTTTTGGTCCTTTATTTTGTTTTTGAATATCATCTAACATTTCTCTAACAATCGTTAATACTTCCTGACATCCTTTTCCTTTAACACCATATATACTGTCCTTTAACACCTTTTGTATCTTATTTTTCTATTCTTATTTGTAATATTTTCATAAATACTTTACAATCCATATTATTTAATACAACTGCCATCAAATTAGTTATTTCCACTGGGTCTATATTAGAAGAGTGAAGCGATGAAAGAGCAAACACCGACACATAAATCCCGAAGTCTGAAAACAGTGAAGTTATGGAACAGTGATTTTTTTCCCAGGGAAAAAAAATCACTGGGCCGTTCTCAGGACTTTGCTGTTTTCTCCACTTTGGTGTGATCTCAGAGTTGGTATATTTAAGTGTGGGGGTTGAAGACCCCCACTTTATTTTGTATTTATCATTTTTTTTGGAACAGCAATTTTTTTCCCCTGGGGAAAAAAAAATCGCTGTTCCATGACTTCGCTATTTTCAGAGTTCAGGTTTTACGTGTCGACATTTGCTCTTTTGTCATTTAATTCTTCTAATATAGACCCATTTCCACCTTCTCTCCATTATTCATATAAATTTCATAATACCACTACATATTTGTGTATAACAAATACCAACTTTTAACCTTTCATTGAATATATCTATCAAAATTTCTTTTTGCCACAGTTCCAACTTCTTATACATTAAATAACCTATATTTTCAACCTGCTGCAGATCCAATATTTACTTTCTCCATTACCATATCTAGTTCCATTATGGTAATCTGTTTATCTACATCTCTATTCATTTTTTCAGTAAATTGCTTCACATTCCAGTCATTTACATAATTTTTTAACTTTTGTTTCCTCACCATCTCTTTAGCATACTGTTGTTATGGGACAAGATCAGCGTATTAAGATGTATATTAATTTTAGTTTTGTTAACGATGCTATAATATGATTGTTAAAAAGCAAATATAATTTGTATGCAGGGCTGGAAAAAAATACTGTTTCATAAGCTAGAGTATATCTGTGTCTTAACTGCATTTTTTAAAAAGGTAATAAGGGAAAAGTACATGTTGCATGAAGTCTAGGCATGCTAGTTACTACAAAAAAAATTAGTTAGCCTGACTCCTTCAGGCCAGGAGTGCATTGTTGCTTGGAAAGGTTTGAAATATCCAAGGTCAGAAACAAGACCCCTTGGAAGCAGGTGGATCATGTATAGAAAGTTGTTCACGTGAAGTCTGAGGCAAAAATCATGAGTGATGAGGAAAATTGTAAATTTTCTATTAGTCAAGGTAATTGAAATGTAATAAAATTGCATGACCAGTTTAGATAAGTTAAGTGTATAGAATATATAGTTTGTCTCTCTTCAAAGAAACTGATTTATCAACAGCTATAAAGATTGTCTCCCACTGGTGTAAAAATAAAATTTCTGTTTGCACATTCTGAAGTGTTGTTCCTGACTGAAGGCATAAAAGGTAAATTCTTAATATTATTTATTTATGGCTATAACAATTTGGTGCCATGACTTGGATCTAAACTTTGGTATTGCTGCAAGGCTGTTCTAAAATAGGGCCCATCACAGATTTTCTGTAAATTCCACACTGCTTTGTATAAAATAGTCAGAGAATCAGGTGTGCATTTATTCAGGGTGTGCAAACATATTAGCTTTGGCAGGTAAATTGTTTTGTAAGGGGAAAGGCTTGCTTTGCATTTTTTTTTCTTTCTCTCTTTTAGACAATTTTTGCAAAATGTGGAATAAGTGCATAACTGTGTTTGTAAAATAAGTGCATGACTGTGTTTGTAGCATAAGTGCATGACTGTGTTTTTGTTTGACTGAGTTGTTTTTAAGGTATACAAGTAATAGTGGGAGGACCCCACAGCAAATGAGTATAGTAAATGTATGTACACATACAGTAAAGGACAAATTAAAACAAGGAGTTGCCTTTTGTCAAGGGTGGTACCCTCAGAACTGAAAGGAAAAAGTACGAGAAATGTTTTATTATGTCAATGTATAAATGTATGAGAAAAAAAACCGAGAAACATTAAAGATGAAGTTAAAACAAGTTCATAAGCCCACCACATGATTGGGACATAGACTATATACTGTTAAAACAAGCTCATGAGCCCACCACATGTTTGGGAAGTAAACTATATACTGTTAAAACAAATTCATGAACCTACCACATGATAGGATGTAGAGTTATGCATTGTTAAAATAAATTCATGAGCCCAAAAGCACGCTGGGACTTAAAAGTGTGATTGCTTGGCTGTACCCTTACAGCGTCTGAAAGAGTGGTAAATTCTGGACACAGTACCTATTTTAATAATGCATTGTTTAAAAATGTATGTAAAGCTTTTAATACTAAGTTAAGTCTTCACTGTCCCAACCATCCCCAGTCATCTGAATTAGTAAAAAGGGTAAACAGGACCCTTAAAATAAAACTTCAAAAATTTGTGCTAAAACCCATTTAAAGTGGCTCACATCCCTCCCCTTAGCATTAATGAGTATAAGGGCCTCACTTAATGCCACCAAAAAGTTAAGTCTGTATAAAATATTAATGGGGAGACCCATGGTCCTTTCAGCTACCCCTCCAGTAAAAAAATGCCAATTTAACTTTGTCAAATAATGCAATGGTTTCTTATTGCAAAAAAATCCTTAATATTTGGCAGTAATATCACTGAACAGTAAGAGCAGTGTTACCAAAGCCTCCTGACCAGCCCTGTCATCAACTACAACTGTGTGATTGGATGTTTATAAAAACTTTCCAAAAAAAAAAAGAAAACAAAAAAAAAAAAAAACAACCTCAGTCTGAGGTGGAAGGGTCCTTTTCAGGTCCTTCAAAACACCTTAACTGTAGTTCGATGTGCAGGACTACCAACATAGATCAATTCAACTCATTGCAAAAAGACCTGTCATGTGGGGACCCCAAACAAATCATCACAGCCAACAGAGGGAGATCAAGGTGTGACAAATAAATCATCTGCCCAGTGAAAAGTTCAACTTCAGTAACAGTCCATAATAAATTCAGTAACAACAAGTACTTTTGCTTTGTTTCTACTGCTGTTTCCTTCTATAAACTGGTTAAAAAAAAAAAACACTTTCTTGGTCCTTCGGCAATATGCCAAAAATCTAAACAAAGCAAACTGCTAAATATGTTCGCATATAGCTCATCATTCTAAGGCAATACTTCCTATAATTCTCATCCCTGCATCACAGATGTCATTAAAAAAAACTTAATAACATCAACCTAACCTAACATAATATAATACATTTTTCAAACATTGTGTCTCTTCAACTTGTAACCACACATCATAAAAACTCATGTTTGCCAAAAATAACCTATACCAGTAAAAAAAGCAAATGTAATGACACCAAACATAAAAGTGTGTTAAACTCTTTGCACTTATAAAGCTATAACTGGGAGCATGGCATAGGCATAATTAGTGACCGTTACTACATCTGTAGTAATCATGCCTACCCCTGGTTGCCTACAAACTAGTCTGAATGTTGCTTTGTAGGCTATATTACTCCTGCTAGTCAACATTTCAAACACCCACCAGCAGGTAGACTGAAAAATAAGCAAGCAATCCACTGAGCAAAGCAAGTATTTTCAATTTTTAATCCTGGGTATGGAGTGCAAAGAACAATGCTTAAAATCACCATGCTTGCTCCAATTCTACAAGAGGCGGCTAAAAAAACTTTGCATCACATCAAAATAACAAATAAAAAAAAATGACTAAAATGCGAACTGTGGTGTTGCAAAATCAAATAGCACTTAATATAATGTTTGCTGCAAAAGGGGAGTCATGTGCTCTCATAGGGAGTTGTTGCTGTTCATACATTAGTAAATATCATGATGTTTGTTTGTTTGTGTCTTTCGGCTTTTCCCGGTTAGGGGTTGCCACAGCGGAACTCCGGTCTGCTAATGATTGGCAGTTGATTTTTACGTACTGGCTTGCCAGGCCTGGCGCACAACCTTCAACAAAGGTACACCCATTCACGCATGTATCCACGCAGAAGACGCTCTAGCTGAGAATCGAACTGGACAGCGTCTTACTGTGAGGCGACAATGCTACCGCAGCATCACCACCGCGGGAGTAAATATCATGATAAACAAACAAAAAAAAAAAACCCTGGAAAATTTCATAAAACAAAGAGCCAAAGATTTGGACAGCACATCAAAACAATAAACACTTTTTAAATAGTTGGGCAGTATTTTTAGTAACCTGAAAACTAGCATAATCCAGAATATTGTCATTGTATTTTTTATTATATTTGTAATTATTTTAATATTTTCTATTCTAAAGGCTATGATTACAAAACAACGACCAGTATTGGTGTTGTGAGAGTGATTTCTGTTATTCTGCTTTAAATTTGCATTAAAGTTGGTGTTTTGGATGAGTTTCACCTTCCGAGTGCTTTTCTCTGTAACAGTTTGGACTGATTTTGTTTTATTATTTATATGATTACAAAATGTTTACCCTCACCTGTGCATAAAACGCCACTGCATGCACCAATCAATAACAATTCTATTATAACAAAAAAAATGAGTATTACAATGCAGAGGTGTACTTTATTATGTTAAAAAAATATATATATATAATTACATGTGTGGTATGACACTAATAATGTCAAAGGGAGGAAACTGTTATGGGACATAATCAGCTTATTAAAATGTATATTAATTTCAGTTTCATTAATGATGCTATAATATGATTGTTAAAAAGCAAATATAATTTGTGTGCAGGGCTGGGAAAAATACAGCTTCATAAGCTAGAGTATTGCTGTGTCTTAACTACATTCTTTTAAAATGTAATAAGGAAAAAGTACATGTTGCATGAAGTCGAAGCATGTTAGTTACTACAAAAACAAATTGTTAGCCTGACTCCTCTAGGCTAGGACTGCATTGTTGCTAGGAAAGGTTTGAAACATCCAAGGTCAGAAACAAGACCCCTTGGAAGCAGGTGGATCGTGTATAGAAAGGTGTTCACATGAAGTCCGAGGTGAAAACCATGAGGGATGAGGACATTTGTAAAGTTTTCTATTAGTCAAAGTAATTGAAAGGTAATAAAATTGCACTACTAGTTTAAATAAGTTAAAGGTATAAAAAATGTAGTTTGTCTTTCTTCAAAGAGACTGATTTATCAATGACTATAAAAATTGTCTCCCAGTGCTGTAAAAATAAAATTTCTGTTTGCACAGCCTAAAGTGTTGTTCTTGACTAAAGGCATAAAAATAAATTCTTAATGTTATTTGTTTATGGCTATAACACTGTAGTACAATTTCCATAATTCTACTTTGTTGCTTCACCACTTCCCGCTTTTCATTTTTCATTTCCCTCATTATACTGCTTTTTTTCTTCAACCATTTTATTTAAATATGGAAAAACCTCTTCTTTATTTCCTCAAAAATATCTTTGCTTATAGAATAATCCTTTTATTTTTTCTTGATTCTCTTTATACATTTCTTCCTCTTTACCATAATAAACATGTTCATTTTTCTCCAAATGTTCTATTCTTTTATCCTGTAACTCCATATATTGCTGTTGTTCTTTTCGTCTTAATGCACATTCCCATTATAAATAATCTGATTTATATTTTTTTAAATGATAACCATTCTTTACAATTATTATAACAAGTTCTCTAGTTATGCGTTCTTTCAATAATTTATATATATATATATATATATATATATATATATATATATATATATCGATAACTCCCATTCAGAAGGTCGAATGGCTGAAACCTTGAAATGCATATGGCCGAAGCCATATGCTTGAATTTCAGAAGCTCGACCTTTGGAAAGGGAAGTAAAAAAAAACAAAACACAAAACAATATTTCTGCAGGGGGGCAATCCCCCTGCACCCCCCATGTGGGGGGCTGTGCCCCCACACCCCCGCTACTTATTTATTCCAACTCCAAGATTGCATTACAGCACAGAAAGGTAAATCTCCCATTCTGCACTGTATGCCGATCCTCATTCAGAAGGTTGAGCTTCTGAAATTTTGAGCATATGGTCTCGACCATTTGCATTTTGAGATTTCAGCCGTTCGACCTTCTGAAGGGGAACGACACACACACACACACACACACACACACATATATATATATATATATATATATATATATATATATATATATATATATATATATATATATATCCCTTACCTTTTTCATTCCAGATTATCTCATTTAATTTTTTAATTCCCTTTCCAATTTATGTTCATTTTCAATTTCATATGATCTGAGAAACCTTTTTGTACTGGTTCTTCTGTAGTGATCTTTATACTTTTAGAAGCTAAAAAATAATCAACCTCTGACTTATTTCCTCTCCTATATGTACTTGTATTTATATTCCCTAATACCAAATTTCCACATCTCATAACCTCTCTCATAATTGTTTATCTGATCTTTCTTTTTCCTTTATATCCCTTAAATCACAATTAAAATAATCTGTAATTATAATGTTAATATTGATTATTATAAAATCAAATATTTTTTTAAACAACTTTTCTTTATCTTTATATGGTACATATGCATATATTGCTATAATTCTATATTCTTCCTTTTCCCATCTTAAAATTGCTACAATTACTCTTCCTAATCTAAGGTAAAGTCTAATATTGAGATTTCTGTATTATATAATATTGTTATCCCTGAACAAGTCTCTTCTCTGAAATTCCAAATTATACCCCTGTCCATAAATGTTCTGCTTGTTATCGTTCCTCCTTTATTAAACCTCTAACATCTTCTAATATTTCCTTTTTCTTTTTAGCTTTTATACCTAAATTGTGGACCTTTCTTTAACTATCCTTCACTCTTTTCCCAAAAGAGTTTTTCTTCTTAACCACTTTCCAGTCAATGTCCCTCTTGTTACTAATATCTGACTCCAATTTTAATTCACCTTCTTTTGTTTCTTTTATTTCTAACTCTGCTTTTCCTCAGGAATTGTTATTGCATATTCAATCTGATCATTTTGCTTGTAATTAAGATTTCTTATTTGTTGTGATTGTGTGATTGTTGTGAAAAAGAACAAAAAGTAGGTGTAGAAGAAAGTTGAAATGACAATCTTTCCATAAATGTCCCATTTGTTCAGATTTATTTCATTTTCTTGCATCATGACCATGATCCCCATATGTGAAACATTTCTTTGATCACAGTTGCCAATAAAATAGCCCTCTTTTCCACAAAATAAAAACATGTTTTTGGTTGCCCCCCCATATTGCACAACATTATTCCCTTGTACATTAATCATGCTAGAAAGATGAATTATTTTTTCATTTTCTATTTTCAATATCACATTACAATCCCAAGCCCCAGGCCATAATCCTCTGTTGTCCAGTACTTTTGCAATACTTGTAAGTGCTTTACAATAATTCTGTAACATGTCCTTTAACAGTCTCTCTATCTGCCTCTGTTCAAAATTGGATATTCATTTTCTTTTGTGTTTCAATGTAAAAGGTTTTAACAATATACAACCTACCTATCCAAGTATCTTCTTCTTCTTTTGGCTGCTCCCGTTAGGGGTCGCCACAGCAGATCAACTGTTTTCATTTCTTCCTGTCCTCTTCATCTTGCTCTGTCACACCAACCACCTGCATGTCCTCTCTCACCATATCCAAAAACCTTATCTTAGGCCTCCCTCTTTTCCTGTTACCTGGCAGCTTCATCCTTAGCATCTTTTTCCCAATATACTCTGCATCCCTCCTCAGCACATGTCCAAACCAATGTAATCTTGCCTCTCTGGCACATGTCCAAACCAACGTAAGCTTGCCTCTCTGGCTCAAGTGATGTATTATATTTTAACAGTTATGTATTAATAACTCTGAAAAAGAGTGATTCTTATGGAATAATATGGTCTGTGCATCTGATGTTGTAACATGTTCTATGCCATTAGTTTTGTATTGTCTTGTTTTGCTTTATTTGGAACTTTTCTCCCCGGGCCTCTGTTGAAAATGGACATGTATCCAGTTGGACTATCCCGGTCAACAAATGTAAAATAAAATAAATAAATAAAATAAATATACCCGTTTCATGGATACATATCTTTTTTTATCATAATTTTCTAAAAAAGTCTCTAGTCCTATAGCAGTTTCAAAAATTGTCACAATAAGTCTCTTTTTTATCAAAATAAATGCTTTTACCTCGAGCTTTTATTCCTAAGGGCACAATCACTGTGTTCCACATTTCATACCTGTTCAATGCCTTCTCCTCTTTACCTTGTATACATGTAATGAACTTCTGTCTTTCTGACTCCTTTATTCTCTTACAGTAAAGAAACACTTCTTTCTTCAGCTAAAGAGCTCTATGGTCTAAACTCCAGCAGGAAACAGTATAATAAAAATAAAACGAGTAGCTCAACATTCACTCACTTTTAATCGTAGAAAAGCAAAGCTTTCAAGTCACAGGCTCTTTTTCAATGCATTGATGCATTGAAAAAGAGCCTGTGACTCGAAAGCTTTGCTTTTCTACAATTAAAAGTGTGTGAATGTTGAGCTACTGGTTTTATTTTTATTATCCTTTATTCTCTTACTTTCCATTTTCTCTTCTTTTTTTCCCCCTTTACTATATCTGCAAATGACATTCTCTTTAATACTTTCTCCTCTTTCTTCTGAATTCACTCTATCACTTCTCCCCAAAGTAAAACATTCCCACTGTCTGGTTCTTTCTCTTCTAATAAATTAGCCAATAAATCATCCTGCAACCTTCCCAACTAGAGGGTTGTAGCAATAATCTCATCTTGTGATTGCTCATCTATTTTCAAACTATTAAACAGCTCTGCTTGAAACAGGCCCTCCGAATCAAACATAACTTCCTCTGAACTCCTCCACTCTGTTTCCATTTCCTTCATTGGAATTGGCATTTGCCTCAGTTCCTTGTTCACTCTCCACTATAGTGAGACATTCTCCCAGACTTGAATGTGCTGGCAAAGGACTGTCAGAACGTGCATGCTTGTCGGCTATATGGACCACTAATATAGTAACAGTAGGGGGAGTTGTTTGTATACATATAATACAATTCATATTTTTACATATTTACATAACATCATTCAATATATTGATATTTCCATTTTAAGTATTCCCTCCACTTTCTTTACCCAGAACCAAAACCATATTTTTTTCCTGTATTTTAGTCAATGTCCATTTTCCATTATATTTGATTTCTTTAAGTCTTTCATTCCATATAGTCCATGTTGCATAGAATATGATTCTGTCCATTTTCTTAGCTTCATTCTGGGATCTTGTTCCATAAAACCCATACTCTATCATGTAAATGCTTAACATTTCAAAATTTAAATAACGTTTAATCATATCATGTGTACATACTTCTTGCCATAGTTTCTGAATTCTCTCACATTAAAAAAAAAACATGTTCTGTAGTTTCATATTCTTTACATTTATTACATATTCTATATTGTTTTCTCTTGCATGGCATATTTGCCCCCACTGGTAATTTTCATATGGACAGCATCCACAAAAAATCATTGCATTCTTTAATTCTTTTAAAATTTCTGTATCTTGTCATTATTGCTTTCTTCTTATCTATCTTTAACTCTTTCCATGGCTCCACCAAATAAAATGATATCATAGTGCTAACATACCATTCTTTTCCGTTCTTTTCTGTCAGATTCTTTTTTAATTTTCACAATACAATTTTACTGTAAAATTCTTTCATTTCTTAATTAATAATATTTTTACTTCTTTTTTCATTTTTTCCCATATTTCTCTATATTTACAATACAATATTGTTTCTGTCAAATCTTTATTATTTTTCATTATTCCTTTTAGTACTTTATACATACTTAAAGAGGCTGCATGCACAATCAGATCTATCAGCCCCACTGTCCCCTGTTCATCTTTCATATACAAAATTCCCCGCTTAACCGGGTTCAATCTTGATCCCCAAATAAATGAAAAAAATGTCCGCATAATTTATTTTTCATATTTCATGGGTCTATATTATGTTATCAAACTTTTAAAAGTTCGAACATCATATGGTCAAAGCCATATGATCAAACTTTTAAAAGTTCAAAAAGCTAAAAAAAAAATAAACAACAGAAAAAACCTACCTGACTATTTTAAGCAGACCCCCTGCACCCCCACACCCCTGCTCTTTAAATATACCAACTCCGAGATGGCACTACAGTGCAGGAAAGGGAAATCTTCCCATTCCACACTGTACGGAGATCTCCATTGAAACGTTCGAACTTTTAAAAGTTTGATCATATGGTTTCGACCATATGATGTTTGAACTTTTAAAAGTTCGATAATGTAATATAGACCCATATTTCATTGGCATCATATAAACATCTGCAATATAAGCTATTTTACCTATTATTATAGTGTTTATTAAATGTGCTTTCTTTTTGGATGAAAACCTATATGTCTTCCAGAATATGATCATGTCTTTGATTCCTTTAATAACTTTATTCCATTGTTCATGTCTGTATTATATCCTTCCAAATACTATTCTTAAAATATCTATACTGTTTTCATTATATTCCACACCTCCTATAGTACCTTTATACCCAAATCTTTGCTTTTCTCTTTATTTATACTTAAACCAATTTTGTTCAACCATTTACTCAATTTTTCATTATTTGTTTCCATCCAGACTTTATTTTTGGCTATTACTACAGTATCAGCAGTGTAAGTATACATTATTGGTAACTGTATCTCCTCTATCATTCTGTATCCTCCCTTAGTTGACATTTTATTCATTTCTATTACAGTAAAGATCATACTGCTTGCAGGACATAATTTTTTTATACCACACTCTAGTTTCAAATGTTCCCCAAACCAACCGTTTATGTTCAGTTTCATGTAATTCTTTTCATATATTGCTTTAATTACTTGTAATATTTTTTCATTTACGTTGTATGCTTGTAAAATTCCCCATAATGTTTTATACTTAATATTACCATATGCCTTACTGACATCACCTATAATGATTTTTGTTTCCACTTTTTTATTAATAATATCAATTACTTCCCTTATTATCCACAATAGGTCTTGACTCCCCTTTCCTTTTCCCCAAACAAATTCTGATCATATAATCATTCAATTTTACATTGTAGTCTTTTAGCTACTATTCTCATGCACATTTAATAATATGTGTTATTCAGTGTAATCAGTCTCCAGTTTTTTATTTCATCTTTAGCTCCTTTCTTTAATATAAATTTTATCACACCTGTGCAAATTTCTTTATATTTAATTATTTTTTCTAGCCAGTAATACATTACTTCTGTAAACATTTTTTTGCCAGTCATGCATTTCTTTATGCATACTATATTCAGGTCCATCCAAACCTGTACCTGAATTAACATTAATATCTTTCAAGATCTCATGCAACTCCTTTATATTTATTTTTCTCTCTAAATATTCATTATCTTCCTTATTTAATTTTTCACCAATATAAATTTTTCCTTTATTAATTTCTTTTTTACTATATAAATCTAATACATATTATTTAATTATTTCATATATTTCTCCTTGTTTTTTTAACTCATTTCTCTTCTTTATTTTTAATTCTCTTATTATCTTTCCTTCGTTTACTCTCTTACATAAGTATGGTGTGCCTTCTTTTTCCTTGTAAGCAATATTTTTGCTTATATAACAATTTATTAACCTTATCCTGATTTCTTCTATATAACTATTTTTCCTTTTCATAAAACAGTTTTTCTTCTTTAGCAATTCTTCAAATATTTTTGACTTAATATTTTGTATTCTATTATTTTCTTTTTTTCTTTTGTATACATTCTAAAAATATTTTTTTGTATTTCTTTTTTGAATTGAATCCACCATACTATCCAATTTTAGTAAAAATCTCTCATACTGATATTTTGTTGCCATAATTCTGTAATTTCTTTCTTTCTGCTGAAACTAACTCTTTTCATTATTCTTTCTATGTCTTTTCCTATTTTAATATAATCATCATTTTCATGAATTATTATCCAACTCACCACACGATCAGAGAACCCATTATATTGAATTCCTTTTTGTGTAATTTTTAGGCTGTTTGATATAAAAAATAATCAATTTTGTCTTAATTTCATTTCTTTTGTAAGCCCAATGTTTATTTCCCCATATTTTTAATTTTCTACTTTTCATAATTTCAGTAACCGTTTTAACATTACACCTATTCTTTTTATTTCTCAAATTACAATTAAAGTCACCTGTCATTATTATATCCATGTTAACACAGACATAATTCGGTATACTTTTAAACATTGTTTCTCTTTCTTTTTTTGTCACATATGCATATAAAGCTATTGGTTTATATACATATTTTTCATCTTATATCTACTACTGTTATTTTTCCCCAGTTCTACTATTGTAATAGCTAATATTTTTATATTTATTGGCATAGTATACATATACCTGAACATGTTTCTTTGCCTATATTACAAATAACAGTACCATTCCAAAGTTTTTCTGATTGCACCCTTTCTTCTTCTGTTAGCATTCTAATATCTTCTAACACTATTACTTGAGCATCTACTGCAGCACAATATTGTAAAATACTAATTCTTCTCTTAATATTCTTCATACTGTTCATATTCAGAGCTAATATTTAAAGCTTTATAGAACAGTTATTATAATAATCTTCTTATCCCTTACCTTTCTAATTCTCTCTTACCATTATATTTTTAAATTTTCTTTTTTCTTTCCATAACTCTTTCCTATTGAATTTTCTTGCCTTTTACTATATGCCACTGATGTTTCTTCAGTTCTTTCATCTGTCTCTCTTTCTTTTTCTTTCTCTTTAAAATTAAATAACATTTCTGGTTTTCTTTGTGTTGTGTGTTCTTGTATAGTGTTCTTTTTAAAATATTTTTCTTGTATAATTTCATTTTCATTTTCTTTTTCATTTTATTGTATTTCTACCTCACATTCTAAACATGAATGTCCTGTATTACCACATTCTTACATTTCACTTCACATTTCTTTGCATTATGACCGGTCTGACCACATAAATAACATCTTTTTTGTCACATTCATTAATTGAATTATCACTTTTTCCACAAAAATAACAAGTCTTTGGTTGTCCTCTGTACCTCACAAAACCTATATTGCCATGCACATTAATAATACTAGGTATGCGTATCACACTGTCATTTTCCATTCTTAAAATTATTCCACATTCCCAACTCCCAGTCCATAACCCTCTTTCATCATAGATTTTAGCAGTGTCCACCACTTCTTTACATATTGTCAACAAATATCTTCTCAGTTTTTTTGCTGCCACTTCAGTTCTAAACTGAGCCAATATTATTTTGCTGCTTGCCTGAAAAGGTTTGCACAACATATTCTGACCATGAAAAGTCTGCCTTCTTTTTTCCATAGGCCCCCAAAACGTTTTCCATAGCCTGTCCAATTTCAAAAACAAGTCACAAAGAGTTTCTTTGTTAATTAAAATGAAAGCTCTTACCTCTTCAGCTTTTACACCCAGAGGTGCAATAATGTTGTCCCATACCTCATATCTGTCCAGGCCTTTTTCTTTTTTACTGCTTTCCTGAACAACATACGTTTTCTTTATTTCCTTCATCTCTGTCTTCTCTTTAGCTCCTTCTTCCACCATTTGAGCATAGGACTTTTTTTCTGGAACATTCTCTGGCTCTTTTTCCATATCTCTTTCTCCCTCTGTTTTTTCCATAATGTAACTCCAGGATATAGCAGTTCTACTTTCTGGCTCACTCTGGTTAACTACCTCATGCAGATACTCATCCCACAACTCTCCCAGCTGGAGGGTTAAAATAACACATTTGTCTGCTGTTTCTCCCATTTCAAACAGTTTTTTTCTGGAAACTTTCTTCTGAATCCATCTCCACCACTGTATTTAGCTTCATCTCCTTCCTAAGCTCCTCACCATCAGCAGACATTTTCTCTGCTCCCACATCACCTGAAAACATTCCTGGTAGCAATTCTACCATTTGTTCTTCATTTTTGACACATTTAACTTCCACATTGCCTTGGATCTCAGCAGCCATGTTTTCTCCCTGTTCTTCCTGGCTGCCTTCCCAACTGGACAGGAAACAGGAAGCCAGGATGTGTAACACCCAATCTCTTCCCCCTACTGTAAAGAGTAGGGGAAGTTCACTGATACCATGGCCAAATTTCATCTTGTAGTATAAATACCACCTTGGGTCCTCCCTGAAAAGAGGATACTAGCCTAATGGGTCTGCAAAAAATAAATAAAATTAATGATGAAAATCTTGTTTGTCACAGTTCAAGGCGTTCCACACCTCTCAATAAAAGACCATAAAAATATACTAAGTTTAGGTATAGTAACTTCATAGGTAGTTACTAAGCTTGCAGTCCAGGAGACCATTGAGGAGTCCAGCCCAAATTTCCAGTTGCCTCCAAGTACTGTTTGATTAAGTGAATTGCTCAAGGTCACACAGTAGGCAAATGAAGGTTGATGGAATCAAACCCTGTACCACAGGAATTACAGCTCACAGTCTTAACCCTGTGTGCCAGTTGCAATCTCATTGCCTTAACACACTAAGCAAGCTTCATTCCAGTTGTGATTGTTACAGACAATAGCCGGTTAAGTGAATCTTGTGTCTTGGGCAGTTTTTAAACCTTGCTCCATCACACACTTTTTTTTGGATTCCACATAAATGCTCATGTTTTTTTAGCTTCACCTTTCCGACTTAAGACTAATCAGATCATTGTTGTTTCACTCCACCAGTGTCTGTACCCATCAATTACAACCACTTTACTGTATACACCTCAAATGTGTGATTGTAATTAAAAATTGCCACACTAAAGTATTTCAACTGTCTTTACACAAATGCCACCAGTCCTGTAAAGCTATATTAATGAGTGTTTAACCTACACAGGATAGCCAGAGTCAGCCATTTTCATCCACAGGCAGCCCCTGTACCCAGTAATTACTGCCATATTCTTGACTGTGTATGCATCAGCTATCTGATCATGGTAAAATATTTTTTTTTCACAAATGCACCCAGTCCTGCAGAGCCAGTATTTGTAAACTGAACAAACAAGCAGGTACATTACTTTCATTCACATAGATCACCCACCTAGCAGTTATTTCCACTTTGCTATGCAAACCTCATCTGATTGTATACATGAACCAGAGACAAAACCAGAAAATAGAGAAACACCCAAAATCAGAGACATATTTCTCTTGTATACTTAGAAAGTAGCTAGAATAACATTTTTGCATTAGTATGCATCTTCTGAAAGATACAATATCTGAAACCTAAATCTCTGTCATTATTTAATGACTGCAGTCCCTAATTATTTGCCAGAAGCCACTATTGCTATGAAGAACAGACCAAAACTGTGTGCAAAATCAGAGACAACTGAAAGCTATGCATTTTCATTTTTGTTTCAAATAAACAATAGCCACCACAAGTATTCCAACTTACATCACACAAATACATATTAGTCCAGTAAATTCACTTGGTTAGTTGAGCAAACAACCAGAGGATAAGTTACTTTCATCCACAAACAGCCCCACCCACAACCAGCACAGTTATAGTGGCTTTCTCATGTTAAAATATAATTGGTGTGTAATCTCTTTACAATCTTGTTGCATTTTTGCTGAAATTTACATCTCTCTCTCATGTCTTACTTGGGCTGAGACTCAAATTGGTCATCTGTGATCAATGCTCTATTCCATTTAACACATTTTAAATAAAGTAAAAGCCTCAGCTGCCTGTGCTAAAAATATCTCCCAACCTCTTAGCACAAGACTCAGAGACAAATGCATAAAACAATGGGTGACAACCCCCCCCAAATCAGAGACATACCTTAAATATTGCTTTTATATACTTAAAAAGTTGTTAGAAAAACAGCTTCTGCACTGACTTGCATTTTCTGAAGGATATGAAGTCTGAAAAGTCAAATTATTGTCATCATTTAGTGACTGCAGTCCTCAGCGATTTACCAGAAAACCATGTTTTATGAGGCTCTGACCAAAAACACTATACAAAGTCAGGAATATTCTGTGAAATTAGGGACAGTTTGTTTCACACAAGGGCTTGCTTGCAAGGCTATAAATATTCTACTGTACTTTATACAGACCTACACTAGTCTTGTATAGTCAGGCATTAAAATGAGCAAACAACAAGGAGAAAAGTTGTTTTCATTCACAGTTAGCCCCCACCCCACACCATTTAGTGTTTGAAGTCCTCAATAACTTGCCATAAAGCACAAATATTATGAGGCATGGACAAAAATATAAAGCAGAGTTAGGGACAATGTGAAATCAAGACAGTTTCAGCTTTGCTTCATAAAGCCATCACAGAATAAATGTTCAACATATTCGTACAGATGCACACTAGTCTTAGTTGATTTGACCCTCTGCACCCCCACCCCCCACATTTAGTGGCTGCACTCCTCAATGATTCACCATTAGCTATGAAACCAACACTTTTTGAGACACAGACCAAACTCAGGGATAAAATTATCAGAGCTACAATTAGATTTTGTAGTGCCCAGTGCCATTCACCAATATGGCAACCCTCAACTCTAACAATTGAAAAACAAAACAAAAAAGAAAAAGTCCACAATCTGGGCTGATGCTTCCAAACGTCAGGAGGCATCCAGGCCTTTCAATCCCAGGCTGAGTAATAAATAAACAAAAAAGACTGTGTCTGCTTTTAAAACTGTAGAAACCCACTTGTTACAACTTATACCACACACAAAGTGCTAAGTGCTGATGTGCCTCAGTATTGCAGAAAAGCAGTATTCATTTCTGTAATGGCATTCAGAAATGTCAGTACAGAAATGAATACAGGTACTGCACTGCTGATCAATCAGCATCTCCCAATTGTGCCCTGTAACACCTTGTGCCCAGGGAGGCTGCCCCATTCATCCCTCCCTAGTTATGCTATTGAATGTTAGGCACTTTTTGAACTTTGTTTTACACCTTAGTAGCCAGAAAGCAAAGCTGAATTTTAAGCTAAGTAAACAAGCAGCTTTTTACTACAACCAGACTGCAATCCCCTTAAACTACAAATGCAATTATCACTGTTCTGTTTGCCTGACAGAAAAAAATATACTTACCTCAGGTTACAATGACCCTCTACAGAAGTCTGGAGCTCTGCAGTATGCTATCTAAAATTCATGGGCTGTCTGCTTTTCTTATAAATCATGAAAAGGTAGTAAACAGAAAGCTGTGGTGCTGTGCATGGGATTGCCAGGCACAGCTTATTTTACTTTATTTTTAAGTAAAGAACAGTGTATTTTAGATATCAGTAAATCAATAAATGAAATAGCAGCACCAATCTGTGCTGCACATGCGCAAATGGTTGCACTGACAAAGTAGAGGATATGCTCAGTTCCCATCATTTAACTTTTCTTGTTTTTGGTTAACATAATTGGTTATATTTAGCACATAAGGTAACTAATGAGGTAGTATTGCTGAACATAATAAAACTTTTTTAAAAAAATTAAATTATTCTGTTGGCTGACCATGCCCCACTTGCACAGCTATGGACCTTGGGGTCCACACAAATTACCCCATTATAATCAGTCATTAAATGCTGACTGAGTTATTGTTACATAATGAGTTGAAGTATGAGTAATCTGTAAAGGCTACTGTGTAATGAATTCCTCTGTTCATATCTGCAGCATATGCCAATTCATCCATATTTAAAGCCAGAAACGAACATATGTTTTTGAACACATATTGATTTGCTCCCCAGTATTAATGATCCTAAGTGGTTAGAAATATTTTAGAATGTATGGTTCTAGGTCATTTACTCTTGTATTTTTATTGCGATGTGCCAAGATATAATGCATTTTTTTCAAATTCAGGCTCTTTCTTTTCATATTTTCATATTGACCCACAGAACATACACAATGGTTCAAAGCTAAATTCAGAACTTTATTTTTCCTGTGGAGCAAAGGCTTACACAGATCTCTACTAATACAATCCCCTCTGTCAGCTTGGGGGAAGATCAGTTCCCTGTTGCATGGAACTCTCCTGAGCAGTGTATTTTGTACTCAAATGGTATCTGACCTACTATCAGGATATTGTTAACTTATTCTACCATGAAATAGAAAGATAGGAATGAAAATGTTCACATGATTTTCTTTATAGCTAAAGCTTCCTCCTGCAGTGTGCACTAGATATCTCCAAAATATCATGTACTAGGAGCTATCTTTCCCAAGTCACCACTTTCCATTAACTTTATGTTGGAAACAGTGTCAAGAGATGTTTTCATTGACTCCATTTAATATATGTTAGCTGCAAACAACTAAACAAACATTTTGTGACTGTCATCTCTTTTTCCTCAAGAAAAGTCATACTCTGAGATAATGAGTGATTTCTCTCCACTGATTTCTGGGCACTGGGTTATAGCAGATGCAGTGATAAAGTCTCAAAACAAATAATGCAAGATATCACAGTAACACTGTGTGCCTCACTACAGAACTAGGTGTAGACAGGAAATAGAGGAAGCGATAGTTAAACCATGGTTTCATTTTATGTGGCACACGGAGGACTGTCTTATATGAAAAGAAAAGTACTTTGTAATGAAAACTCAACATTTGCACGCCATTTTCCTCTAATATGAATTAATGTGTACTACACTGAAGCATTTCTTATAATATTTTGTTTTTTTTCAACATGCACACTGCGTGGATGAGTATGCTTAATGAAACATTTGGTATAATGCTGGTTCTATGATCTATTATGCATGACAGGACCATAATGATGGCATAAATGTTAAAAAATAGTTTACCCATGACCCGGCAATATGTCATAGTACTTTTCTTTATACACAGTCTGAAGAAAAAAAAAACTATAAATTTTCTCTGAGATAGTACCTATACTGAGAGCATATATTGAGACCATAACTATTGATTACAGTGGTCCAATATACAATATTCTTACCAAAAAAGATGCTGTGCAAAATGAGAAATCTGCATTTGGCCATGTTGTTTGGAATGCCATTCCACTCTCAATCAGAGATGTCCAAATGTACTCGGACTTCATAGAACAGCTCATGAAACACCTCTTCACCCAAAGTGCAGCTGCACTCCCACAAGGCATATTACATGACCCTGCAGCTCTCTCATACCCTTTTATCTCTAATTCATCCTTTTGTAGCTCATCTTGTCATCCTCTCTCTTACGGTTTCTTATTATTCCTACTTGCCCTCTTCTCTTTGTATCTTTCACACTTTCTACTCTTCTTCTCTCTGCATGCCTCTTATCTCCATTTCTCTGTTTTCTTCCCATGGTATCCTTTCCTGCAACTATTCTCACTTCCCTCTTTAATGTCTTCACACCTCCTTATATAATGATATGCTGTTATCCCTGTAGCATAAGCCATCTCAGTTATTATGGCTATATCTTATCGAAAAAGCTCTGCTAAGCATAATTCCATTTTCCCATCTATATTTTGACTTTGTAAACTGCTTCTTAAACTAAATGTTGTAGCATATTTTTGCATCCATAATGTTTTATAGCATATCATTGTATCTGTAAATATGTTTTTAATTTCTTGTGTGATCCTATTCACCCAGGCTGTGCCTGCAAATGGTCCATTGAGATCAGTGCACTACCCCAGTAAACAAATGTAATTTAACTAACTAACTAACTAACTAACTAACTAACTAACTAACTAACTAACTAACTAACTAAATGGTTATTGCAATGCATAGCTTACAAATACTTAAGGGTTGCCACCCATCCCTCTTTATGCAGGACAGTCCCTATTTAGGCAAATTTGTCCTGTGGGGGGAAAAACATGAAAAATGGCAAATGTCAATATTTTATGATAAAAAGTTTTTTTATGTTTCCTTTAATAGCTGTACAAAACAATTATTTTATCTCCAAAATAGATAAATATTATATGAAGCAGCCACTCAAATTCTGCACAAATTACTTTTCATTTTGTCAAAAAGTGAAGTACTGCCTTCATTCAATATCTGTACCTGTTTCATTTGTTTGACACAGCTGAATATAACACTATTATAAAACATCTCTGATTTTGTCTTACATCTCATTTAGCTACTAGGTACTATAAAACTTCAGGCAGAGCACTTCCTTGAACATTAATTTTAAAGACTACACACTATAGATGCTGTAAAAACAAGAGACCATTGTCATGCAGCAAGCATACTGATTTTGTAACCAGCAGGGGGCACTATGCATTATGAAAATCCCACAAAAACATTACATAGAACAGTACCATAGATAATTTGTGAAATAATATTTTATAATAAATGCAAGAAAAGACCAGATCAGTCTAGAAAAACTGCTCAGAAAGCAACATAGCTATTTAAAAAACTGTTATAAAGGTGGTCACCTTTTCAGTCCTTAATTCAATGTTTGCACTCCTTTGATTCCCAAAACATCAGCTACTTCAAAGGAGGGAATGTGAACTTAAGATCATGATATTAAAAAGAATAAATAAATAAGAATGAAAAACATCAAACACTATAAAGAAGGGAAATGTGTTATTAGAGTCATACATGTCTAAAAGTTCTTGTCTGGTACTCAACCTACTTTTAAAATAATGACGTTGTTACTACCTGTTAAGACAGACTCAATTACTATTGTTACCCTAACCATATGGCCGTTTATTGAAAGCTAGAAAATCGCCAGTTCTATAAAGCTTACACTGCCAAGACAACAGCACAAAACTAGCAAAACTGTAATCAGAAGTTTAAACAAGATTAAAACCGAGATTACTGTGGGAGAAAAATAATTTCTGTGGGGACCAAGCGTCCCACAATCTTTGCTTCCAGCACCCTCTTCTTAAAACCAACTCCATGGGTGTATCTCATTCAGAAAAAGATATAGTGTTTCCTTACTGGAAGTATGAGACATGATAATACAAATCCCAACACTTTAAAAATTGCAGTGTTGGTCTAGTAAAAAGCAACAAATTCTCAACCTCACTGTTAACATCTTTAAAGTGTTTTTGAAAGGAGGACATTCCCCTGCACATCCTGATGTGGGGGCTGCACTCCTCACACCTTGGCTGCTTATGTATACTAATGATGAGAAGAATGCAGATTCAGGATTTACATATTTATATGTACGTGTGTGTGCGTGTGTGTGTATCTCTGTATGTATATATATATATATATATATATATATATATATATATATATATATATATACACACACACACACATATACATGCACATGAGTGTATGTACCCTTCTGTGAGTCTGAACATTGTATTTTGTCATTAGGTCCTTGTACATACCCTACACTAATTATACAAATGTTTCTTGGACTTTGAACCATTGCAGGACTGCCTAAATCATCTTTATTGTGACCTTGTCATTTTCTTTTTCCAAGTCTAGGAATGCTAAGGTAGGCTCTTACCTCATCTCTAACTGCTTCTCAACTATCTGTCTCGCAACAAACATTGGGTCAATTGTACTGATTTCTGATCTGAATCCGAACTGCTCATATCCCATCTTACTTTCTACTACTCTGTGCATTTGTTTATTAGTCACTATCTCCTGCACTTTCATGCCGTGTGACAGTAATGTGATACCTCAAAATTGCCCACAGTTGTGAATGTCCCCTTTGTTCTTGTGTACAGATACTGGAATGCTTATTCTGCAGTCATCTGGGATATGCTTTTGTCTCTATACTCTTACGAGTATCCTCAGGAGCAATTTTTCCTCTAATTCACGCAACATTGTGATCATATCTACCATGACATCATCTTAGCCTGATGCTTCCACAGTTTGATTTTCCTTACTGTTGTTCTTTTTCTAGGGCAAACTCTTCCTCCTCTTTCATTATAGGCCATGTCTGGGGCAGTACAGCTTCTCTGGGATTTTCTTCCTTCAGATGCTGCTGAAAGTACTTCCTTCTGCCTTTGATGTTCTGTGGACTAGTGAACAGGATGTTGCTGGCATCCCTCATGAATGCTGTCTGATGACTACCTTTTTTATCTTTTTTGTTTTTGCTGTGTTTCTTAGCTTACACTTGCATGCATAAGTAAAAATATAATATTACTAACTGAGAAAGTGCTATTATAGTATAACTTGAACTATGTTTTAGTTGCCTTTTCAAACTGCTTTGAAACCTTTGTGACTTGCATTACAGAATTCTCTGTGACTGATGCTGTCCTCTTCTGCAACAGCAAGACCATCCCTAATTTTGCTGACAGTAAAATTGTCATCTATATAGTATGTAGCCATACCCTGAAAGAGTGCAAGGTCTTTAATGTCCTTTTTAATATTCACTTAACTTGCTGCTTGTTCGCCTCTCATGCCATTTATAAACTCCTACTAACAGTGAAGTCTGTCATGGCAGACATGACAGATCTGTTATAAGTAGTGAGGTCTGTCATATCTGATTATATGTATTTTCCTTCATAAAGACAGGCCCATCTCTGTGACATAGTGGGATAAATACCTGACTATGACCCAAAATGACTGGAGTTTGATTGCAATTGCTCAGTCAATGGAAGAGCTGGATAGGAGAAACTGCAAGTGAGATGCTAATGCCGGCTCACCTATTTTGTGGGGAGGGAGATATGGTTTCCAGTTAGGTTGAAGGTTGCACATAGGCCATTGACTGAGGGATGTAGGTTTGTTTTTTATAACAATACAGCAGCAGTTTGATTACTGTCTGCAAGTAGAGGAAATGAAATATGTTCCTCTATTTAATTTTCATTTCTCTAAGCTATTGCAGCATCTGTTCTATTTGTTCATATGGTCAAGCCAGTATTAGGCATCACTAGCCCTTTCCTTATACTTACTCATACCTATGACTGATAGATTTTATTTACCATGTTCTCATGCAAAGTAATAAGCCCTCAAGACATTAATGTTCACTTCTGTGGGCAAAGTAAGCTTCAATGATTGGATAAAGTGACCTAGCACTACCCAGCCATCCTGACATAATGAGATTACACACATCAAATGAAGCTCAAATTTATCCTGTCTACTTCCCTAAAGCTTTTGTAGCTTCTCAACAGATGTAGGCAATTGAGAAATGACATACACGACTAATAGATCATTTTCAAGTAAACCTTTAGTATAGAGGTATAGCTATGCCCTACTCAGAGTATCAGTTTTGTGCATTGGTTTGCCAGATTTGCATGCATATTGTGCTTTCAGAAAAATAGTAATTTCCTTTGAACTGTTGCAGGCACTGCATGTAAATATTTTTTTAATATATTCTGCAGTGTTTTATGATCTAATTTTGCTATTATTATTTTACCATAGACTTAGTCATAAAATTTTCAATCAGTATCTAGATCTCCTTCACCGTTTGAGTGTAACACATTTCATAGAACCATATCAAATACAAGACATCTGGGCCACATGGCCATTTATACCTTGCTAGTACTCAGCCTTAGACCGTATCTGTTTTTTGAAGGTACATCAGGCTAGTCATGCCAAGGGGTAAATTTGTGAATACCCATCCAGTTATCCAGCTCCTTTTTGAAGCAAAACAGTATATTAGACTGCTTGATTTGGAAAAGAAGCATATTCCAGAGAAGGGGTAGTCATTGTGTGATGACTCTGTTTCTCTACTGTGATTTATTTATTTACTGAAGTAGGTTCAGATCTCTGGTCCTAGTGTTTGCAAGACTGTTTGATTTGTTAAGATGTAAGAGGTGTTGCACTGCTGGATTCCTATTTGTTCAAATTGTAAGTTATGGATCACCACTAAAGCATCTGTAGGACAATGAATACAGGGACAGAATTTCCAGTTTCTCCTGGTAGCGCAAGTCTTTTAAGGCCATGATATTTTCTGTTAGGAACCTCTTGGGTCTCTCCAACTGTTTAATATGTCTAAGACATATCTCAAAGGGGCCATTATATTCTGTGACAGGCCTAATCAGTGCATAATGGGGGGGGGGTAAAAACATGTTTGGATCTAGATGAAATACTCTTTTACCATCAGCTGTGACTCAAAGAAGGATTTCCTAACCAGTCCTGTGATATGATGATCAAAGGAGAGGGAATTATTTGCCCATGTTCAAAGGTATCTCACAACATCTTCATTTTGAAGTGGGTGTTATCTATGTTATAATCTGGAAAGAAGGAGATATTACTGAATATAACAGTACTGTGCTTTCTAACATTTAGTTTATCCTGTTTTTTTCTAACAGTTGTTAACATATATACACACATCTTGGAGCTTCTGCATTTTAGAGGGGGACCTGAGGATGACACCCAGTTTACAGTCGTCTACAAACTTAGTTAACCAGAGATCCCTGTTTCTGATCTGGAGATGTGAGAATTAGATGCCATATAGTAGAAGTCATAGCACAGATCCCTTAGGGGCTCCACTGGCCATCTTCATGCTCTCCAAGGATGCACCCCCTACCATCACTGTGTGGATTCTGTCCAACAGCCAGTTTTCTATCCACCTAACTACATAAGAATGCAGTTAGGAGCACATTTAGCTTGTTAATTATGTTAGCATGTAGTATGGTATCAAATGACTTGGCAAGGTTGAGGTATGCTGTATGGACAAAATGACCACTGTCCATGACTTGTGTTACTCTCTCAAAGAAGTTACTAGATTCATTAGACAGGATCTATCCTTAAGAAAGCCAAACTGCTGAGGGTTAAGTCTTATTAGATTTTTTATATCATAGCTTATCAGGTTAGGCATGACCTGTTCCATGGCCTTGCAGATGAGGCTTGTCAGACTGATGGGTCTGTAATTTTTGGGGTCCGTAGTGGGGCCACCTTTGTGATGTAGCATGATGACAGCTATACACCATGCCTTGGGGACAAAGCTAATCATTTGACTCATGTTGAATAGCTGTTGGAGTGAGTTCACCAGAGCATGTTTAGTACTGCTCATCTGGCAGTTGGATATATTATAAGGTCCCTTGGAGGATGTATGTTTTTGGTTTAGAAAGGTGCTTTTAGCAAATGTTCTTTTGTCATGATGAGGAGGGTCCAAGATCCCCTTGGAAATGTGACTTTCGTATAGTTGTCTTAGGGATGAAATTGGTGCTGAATTTGTTTTCTACTATGTTAGTGATATCTGAGTAGGTAGTGCCATTTTGAATAAGTTTACAGCTATGTTGGATGATATTCCTTAATTTCTTGACTTGGCTAAAGAAGGATTTGTAATTGTCCTTAACTTCCGATGCTTGTCTAAGTTCATGGCAAGCCTTTGTTTTCTTGATGGTGTTTTTCAGTGCCTTTGATAACCTTTTCACACAAGCCTTGATTTGTGGGTGTTTAGTTTTGCTGTAAATTTTAAGAAACTTTTCTTTTATTAGGTTCATAGGTTCATAGGTTAGTACTAAGCTAACTGCCCTTGCGAGCCATTTTAAGCCTAGCCAATTATCCCTTGTGAGACTCAAACCCTGCACCTTGTGTTTGTAAGGCAAACACCTTAACCATTAGGCCACCCTCCCAACCCCTTGTATTGTTTATTTATGCATGTGGACCACCAAGCTGCTTTGCTCTTAAATTTCCTATTTTGTTTAGATGTGGTAGGGGCTGCCAGGTTAATACATTTAACCAGATGAGCATAGAATTTGTTTGTATAACTGCTTGCCATGTCAACATATTGGGAAAATTAACTATACTTGAATTTTGGGACTGCATTATAGAATTATAGGAGATTAGTATGTTTGAAATCCCTCAATAATATTGTACATCAGTGTGCGTGTATGTACCTTTAAGAAGCTATCCATGGTCTTGCACAAGTGTATAAATATTGAGCACGTGCAAGTCTGACTGCCATTTTGTAGCAAGCTGTTGAGATGTAAGCATGTATGTATGTAAGCTCCGTCTGTTAACTAGTTTGTTTGAATTTTATGATGCTGCTATCCATCTTGATGTGTTTCTATGTATTAAAGCATCTAAACAAAATATCCCACCTGCTTATCTATGTAAGAGAAAGACGAGTGACATGGTGTTAGAGGTGGCATGGATAAAATGACTTAAGGCACTTGCTTGGAACTGGTTGAATATACAGGAGTGAATCCTGTGAATGTGTATACTTTGCAAAACAGGTCAGAAACAAATTTCAGATATTAAAACTTGCTCAGCACTATTTCTTATTCCTAAAATATGAAACGAGGCATACAGAATGTTCTAAATAATATTCGCATAAGCCGATATGTACGATACTGATAAAAATATTCAAATTACTACGGAAAATGTTTGAAATAAAGTCCGAATTGCATAAAACAAATAAAATAAGGTGAAAAGACTGCATTTTTGCAAAGCATGTATTTTTCATATTAAGCAAAGTTATCCAAGTTATCAGAAGTGTATAAAGTGTTTGCATGTTTGTGTAGTGTTACAGTAAAGTTATTGCATAAAATACAGCCATTACAGAGCATATTTTACAAAGTACAGTATTTTGAAGAGTTTATGGTGCATTTGAATGTTATTAGAAGATCACCGAACAGTTTGTTTGTAAATAATTATAAGGACCATATTTTCAGTGTGTTTGCACATACTTTGTGGGCATGGCAGATGGATTTCAAAAACCCAGTGCACCAGTGTTTGACAGTAATATTGCAGAGAACTGGAGAGTGTTTGAGCAAGAGTATGACATTTTCATACAGGCTACATTTTCTGATAAAGATGGGTCTATATTAAAATGTCAACAACTCGCAATGTCGACTCTGAAATGTTCGATACCAAAATGTCGAACTACAAAAATAACGAACGGCCATATAACTGATTTCTTACCAATGGAAAGAAATCTGTTGGCCAAACAACAATGGCACACATAAACAACTATATTTAAGTGGGGGGCTTCGCCCCCATACCCCTCAATGTGAGGGGCTGTGCCCCCCACACCCCCAACTAAATATTCTAACTTTGAGACCGCACTACACTCAGGAAAAGGGCAGGTGTCAGAGAACGGCCAACCAATTTCTTTCTGTTGGAAAGAAATCGGTTATATGGCAGTTTGCTATTTTAGTAGTTCAACATTTTGGTGTCGAACATTTCAGAATCAGCATTGTGAGCTGTCGACATTTTAATATAGACCCGATAAAGATGACCATACAATGGCATTTATTCTGCTTAATTTAGCTGGGCCAGAAGCCATAGAAAAGGAACATTCATTTGTGTATACACCTGCTATCTATGCAGAAGGGGGGAAGCTGTCATATTGTTGCACAGGCTGAGTCAAGCGAGGACCCTGAGTGCTTAAAAAGTTAATTCTGAGAACTGTGTAACCTCCAGGCAAATGTTACAATGGAAAGGCACTTATTTTACA
Source organism: Protopterus annectens (assembly GCF_019279795.1). Lineage (NCBI taxonomy): Eukaryota > Metazoa > Chordata > Ceratodontiformes > Protopteridae > Protopterus > Protopterus annectens. The sequence continues at coordinate 1,963,868,935 of NC_056739.1, forward strand.
CAAGGGATCAAAAGCCTGGTGAAACTTTTGCAGCATATATAACTGACCTGTGCAACAAGGCTAAAATGTGCAGATTTGGTGATTTAAGGGATGAGTTGATAAAGGACAGACTTGTGTGTGGTATTAAAGATGATGCTGTGAGAAAGATTTTGCTTTGTGACAGTGATTTAACTTTGAATAAGGCCACTGAGATTTGTCAGATATATGAGCTCACAGAAAAGCACACAAATATGCTTACAAATCAGAATAGCTCTAGAAGGCACATAGATAAAGTTCATGTTGATAGTATACAGCATATAGTTAAAAGAAACATGCCCTAGCACATGGCAGCAACTGTAGCCCCTGCAGCACTCACTGGTAAACCCCAGAGCTTTCTAGCAAATTCCAGAGTCTTCACAGTCTCAGTGAAGCATGAGTGAGTCAGCAAACTCAAAGCATGGGCCCCAACCCAGTTTAATTGCCAACTGTCGAAATTGTGGTAGAAGTCATGAATTTAAAATGGAAAAATGTTTAGCTTTTGGTCAGTAATGGCACAAATGCAATAAGTGGAATCATTTCAAAAGGTTTTGTAAATCAAAAGGCCCACATTCTTTTATTAAAAGGGAATATTTTAAGAAACAAATCAATCAATTAGAGTGCTACAACCCTACTCTTTATGTTGATGGTGTGCCAGTGCTTCATGAAATGGTCAATGCAGTAGATTTAAGGGCAAAGAATGAAGTATTTTGTACTGTTTATATAAACTGCAAACCAACAGAGCTCAAAGTTGACACATGTTTCAAGTGCAATGTTATGTCAGCAGAAACATTTGCAGAGTGTGTCATGGTGAAAGGCTTGATTTGGCAAGGTGTGCAAAGCTTGTTGCTTATGGAGGTGAAGAAATTCTGACTGAAGGGTCGGTAGTGCTTTCATGTTACTCTACTGGAAGAAGCTATGATTTGTTATTTTATGTGGTCAAAAGGCACGTCCAGTCATTAGTAGGGCTCAGAGACAATTTGAAAATGGGACTGCTTTCATTTAATAAGGAAGTCCATTAAGTTAGCTTAAAAGACCACTACTCTAATTTCACCCAGTATGTTTTGTCTACCTATTCTGATATCTTCAAAGACAAATTAGGGTAGCTTCCAGTTGTGTACTCCATGAAGTTAGACCCAGAGGTCAGTCCAGTTATCAGGCCAGCTTGAAAAGTTCCAATAGCCATGCAGGACAGAGTCAAAGCCAAGTTAAATAAAATGGTGTGACAAGGTGTGATTTTTCCAGTTGCGACACCAACTGAATGGGTATCTTCCATGGTGGTAACTCACAGGAAAAGCTCAGATGATATCAGAATATGTATTGACCCATGAGATTTGAACAAAGTGCTAAAAAGACCTCATCATTGAATGCGCACAGTCGAAGAGGTTGCAGGCTTTATGCCAAATGCCTATTTTTTTCTGTCCTAGATGCAAAGATTTTGGCAAATTCAGCTTGACAAAAAAAATCATCATTGCTCACTACTTTCAGTATTCCATTTGGCAGGTACAAATTTTTGAGAATGACATTTGAGATAAATTCTGCAAGTGAAATCTTTCAGCATGCAAGGAAAATTTTTTCCTGGGTATCCTTATGCTATTATAGGAGATGGCATACTAGTAGGAGGTCATGATGAAGCTGAGCATGACAGAAACCTGAGAAAAGTTCTAGAAAGGGCACATCAATTGAACCTTAAGCTCAATACATACAAATGCAAATTCAGGCTATAAGAAGTTACTTACGTTGGTCATTTATTTATCAGTACAGGCCCTTCATAGCAAACAGCCATTCTCAAGATGCCAGCTCCAGACAATGTTCAAGCCCTACAATGTTTCCTGGCATGGTCAACTACCTGGCCAAGTTCATTCCAGACTCAAAAGAACTTTCAGCGCCACTCAGAGAGCTGATATATAAAGATGTATCCTCCTCTTGGTCAGAGTAACACCAGAGAGCATTTGATGTCCTGAAACAGAGAAGTGCTATTCCACCAACTCTCAGATATTACGATGTTCAAGCCAGTTACTTTTTCATGTGATGCTTCAAAATTTGGTCTTGGTGCAGTCATTCTACAAGAGGATCAACCTGTTGCCTACACATCGACAGCTCTTAACCAAACTGAAATGCAGTATGCCCAGATCAAGAAAGAGCTTTTGACAATTGTGTTTGCATGTTCGAAGTTCCATGATTATGTTTATGGTAGACCTATCCAGATCAAAACAGACCACCAAGCTTTAGTCACTATCATGAGAAAACCTATGCATTCAGCTCCAGCCCAACTACAATGTATGATGCTGAGATTGCAAAAGTATAATTTCAATCTTGTCCACAAGAAAGGCAAACTTCTTTATATTCCTGATACATTATCTAGATCACCCAGAAATGCCACAGAACTGCATGCGAATGAGAATCTTGATTTTGAAGTCATGGAAGTGAGAAATATTTCTTCCACGTCTTGATGAGCTGAGAGATCACACAGCCACAGATCCAGTTTTACAAAGGCCCAACCACTTTATTAATCAAGGATGGCTGTCAAAGCAATCTAGTTTACCTCAAGAAGTGCAACCTTATTTTCCATACAGAGATGAAATTTTGTCTGACAAAGGTATCATTATTAAAGGACCGAAAGTAATTGTTCCAAAGTCCTTGCAACTGGAGTACATTACTGCCTTGCATCGTGGTCACCCAGGTACCGTATCTATCAAAAGAAGGATGAGAGAGCTAGTATTTTGGCCTTCTGTGTCACAAGACATTGAGAGAGCACTTTCATCTTGTTCCGTGTGTAATAGTACAAAGTCACATCAACAGAAGGAACCACTTCAGCTAAAACAGATTCCCGGGCTACCATGTACGAGTCCACACAAAGTTATTTCTGACAATGGCATGCAGTTTACAAGCCAACAGTTCAAAAGGTTTGCTGAAGAATTGGACTTTACTCATGTTACAAGTGGCCCAGAGTATCTGCAGTCAAATGGTTTGGCAGAACATGCAGTTCAAAGTGCAAAACAGTTACTAGAGAAGTCAAAATGAGATAATTATGATGTTTTCCTGAATCTCTTGAATCTCAGGCATGCTCCTTGTGATAAACATCTTGGTTCACCTGTTCAGAAACTTCTGTTGAGACAAAGCAGAACTACATTACCAGTCAGTAGCCAATTGTTGGTTCCATGTGTCAAGAACAATGGATCAGTGAAAACCAATCTGTTGAAGAAGCGTTTAACCCAGAAGTCCTACTATGATAAAACCAACAAACTGCTCAGTCCATTACAAGAAGGAGAAGTGGTGAGGATGCAGATGTCCAGAGGTTATGACTGGATTGATGTCGTGAAGAATATTTGCCCAGAGCCAAAAGCATACATTGTGGGACCACAAGGAGCAGTCTTTAGGTGGAATCGGAAACATTTGAGACCGGTGTCTGAACCTATACCACAGCACATAGCCTGTGAGAAAGACTCTTTATCTCAGAGTGAGTTGTCTGAAGTTCCAATTTCAGAGGAAGTTCCAGGGGACATTCTCATTCTTGTGATGAATCCAGAAGTTCTTGATATGAGTTGTTCACGAAAGATTATCCCTGTTGCTAAATTTGGTCCAGATTATTATGTTACGAGATATGGTCGCATCTCTAAACCCTGTAACAGATATGAAGTAACTTGGACATGAACATTGTGTTTTGTTTCTAATGTCTATTATAATGCATGCCTGACTCTAGTATTGTTTTTTACAAAGGGCAATCTTTTTAAGAGGGAGGATGTATTATCTTGTTTTTGTTTACTGCCTTGCATAGTTCTAATTACTGTTGCTAAGTGTATAGCTGTAAAGGACCGCACGTGTTGCTGACGCACTTCTAGCATCTTTTTACTAAACTGTATAGCGACTAGGTCTGACGCTATTTTGCTCATACTATATTGTTTTGGAACAAGTATCTGGCACATAATTTGAGGCATCCTGCTTATATTGCATTAGCGACTTGGATGATAGTGTTGAAGAAACAATCTGAATGTCTGCACGAGTCTGTTTGTCACAAAGTTAACTTATGTGAGACTGTCCATGACACACAATGTATTTTAAACTGTTTTGATTTACTTTTGTCTTGACTGCATCTTAATCTCACCACTTCATTGTATTAATCTGTGTTTCCTAACTAGCCTAGATATTCTAACTTCCTTCTCTCCTTCCATTATATTCACAGGTAGTCCCTCGCCCAAACTATTCGCGGGTTCCCAAGACCCAAAACGCTCACCTCAGCGAATGCTCGGACCAGAATAAGGATAAAAATAGAAAGTCAGCCCAACCACTACTTTAATACAGGGTAAAATTAGAGCATTCTTCTCTGCTAAACAGTAAACAGTAATGTACTAGTCTCTGGAACCTGGCAGTGCCGCTAAAATAAGTATAGCCCTAGCTATAATTACCTGAGGTCTGCTTCTTTACTGTATAGCCACACATTGCTGTTGTAATTACTCCTGGCGGTGGATGCCCCGCCACGCTTCGCCCTCGCTTCGCTCGGGCTCCGCTCCAATGCCCTCCCTGCCCCCATATCCCACCCGCCCCCACTACCCCTACATTTATAGGTATAGCCAGACCCTCCCACTTTCCCCCCTTGCAAATCCAAACCTCCCGTGACTCACCCTACTACTCCTCCCACCTCAAGGCCCACCCACCTTACCAAATCTAACACCAAACCTCCTCCCCCTCCCCATATCCTCTCCCTATCCCCATCATGGCCAAATTCATCTATTTCATCACCCCTCTCACAACAATACTACTTATCACCATCTATTTCTTAACTAAGTATGAAAATCAATCTTTGGTAGGAATCCCCTTCCATAAGGGCCACACTAACTCCCAATCCTATCTCTATGTCGTTCCTATTGCACCTCCACTCTACCAAGACAAAACAATATCCCCCAAAGTAGTCCATCTCACACTTCACCACCCCAAAACTCCAACTAACAAAACCAACCTCAAATTACTATTTAAACTACAAAGATTTTTAGTTTACCTGAAAACTAGAATAATCATTGATGGTGACATCCATCCTAACCCAGGCCCCCCTACAGTGCCAAACTCTAACCCCTCTAACTTAACCCGAAAATCTACTGACTCCCTTCTAATACTACATCTTAACCTTAGAAGCATTAACAATAAAATTCACACCCTACATGCAATGATAGCTACTCACTCCCCTGACATTATGTGTCTAACTGAAACCTGGCTAAAACCCACCACTAAGGATCAAGAGATCCTTCCACCCGGATATAATATCTTCAGGGCTGATCGTGTAAAGAAAAAAGGTGGAGGAATAGCTGTTATGTTTAAAAATACCCTAAATATCCATAGGAATCCAGTACAACCTCCTATAATCTCTAACTTAGAACTAATTGCCCTAAAAATTTGCCTTAACACTCAAAAATGCCTCAACCTCATAGTTACCTATATCCCACCGGGGAAGAATACAGAAAACTTAGAGCAAACCTTGTGCTGGTTAGCCACCAACTACCCACAAGAAACCATAGTACTTGGGGACGTTAATATTGACTGGTCTCTCTGCTCCACCCATACAACCCCACAACCCATTAACTTATATGGTTTTTCCCAACATATCCTATCCCCTACCAGAATAGGCAATTCTCTCCAAAAAGAAAGTACCATTGACTGGATCCTTACCAATAGAGACTCAAGCAGCTATACTACAGGCACCCTTCCCAATGACCTCAGTGACCACCTTATAACTTATATTATTAAACACAAATGCCCTACTTCCAACCCTCCTGTATATAGACTAATTAGAAACAAAAAGAAATTTATCCCACAACAATTTCTTGCTGAACTAAAATGCTGTAACTGGACCATATTAAGAACACTACCCCTCCAGAAGAGTGTGACCTACTTTAACAACACATTCCTTAAGATACTTGACTCACATGCCCCACATAGACAAATTAGATCCAAAATACGTATAGCTCCTTGGCTTACTAGAGAAATAAAAACTAAAATTAAACTCCGTGACCAAGCCTGGGACAAATGGAGAGCAACAAAAACCCCCCAAGATCGAACTAAGTTTCAACATCTAAGAAATACTACTAAAACAGCCATTACCCTAGACAAAAAACAATACTTCTGCCACCTCCAGCAGAAACACCAGAACAACCCAAAGAAATTCTGGGCATGTTTTAACAACCTCCAGCACCCAGGTAAAACTACTACCCCAACCCCCGAGAAACTCATTGAGAAAGGGCAGGAAGAAATAGCCAATTACTTTAACTCTTTCTTCACAGAGACAATCCAAACCCTTGCCAGTCACCTAACCTCCTCTCCCCATCTGCCACACAACCCCATGTTGAGGGCCCTACCATGTTTACTTTTAAGCCAGTCTCCACATCATACATAAGTACTCTCTTAAAAAAGCTAAAACCAACCACTCTAGCAGCTGATCACCTCCCAGCAGAATTCTTACAAATTGCGTCTGATGTTATTGCATACCCTATATCCATCCTTATCAATAGAACCATTACTGAAGCTAGTATCCCCACTATTTGGAAGATTTCCTACATCATCCTGCTTCACAAAGGAGGTACCTCCACGGAAATATCAAACTATAGACCAATAGCTATACTGTCCCCAATAGCGAAAATTATGGAAAGATGTATCCACAAACAACTTCTTCACTACCTAACGTGCAATCATCTCCTATCCAACACCCAGCACGGCTTTCGCCCCCACCACAGTACAACCACTGCCCTCCTTTCCTTTGTCGACTCCATTAATAACAATCGCAATAGCAAACTTATATCCTCCGCCCTCTTTCTTGACCTGTCAAAAGCTTTCGATATGGTCAACCACCAGCTCCTTCTGTCCACCCTTGAAACCCTACATCTGGACACCCCAGCACTAACCTGGTTCAAAGCTTACCTAACTGGTAGGCAACAGGCTGTCCTGTGGCAAAATAGACTATCAGGCCTGCTTCCCAATACCATAGGTGTCCCTCAGGGCTCAATATTGGGTCCACTTCTGTTTTCCATCTTCATTAATGACCTTCACTCAGTTATCCCTCAATCCACCTGCATCCAATACGCTGACGACTCCACCTTAATCTGCTCAGATGTCTCCCTCCTCAACCTCCAAACCACCACTCAACTCTGTTTTTCTCTAGTAGAAAAATGGTTCACTGACCTCAAACTCCTACTCAACCCAACCAAAACCAAATTACTACTATTTTTCCCCATCGTCTTCTCTACCCTAGGAAAAGAACTCCCAAATACTGATAATACTACCTTCCATGTTAAATCCAATAATGGGACTATCATAACCCCTGTCACCAGTACCAAATTACTAGGAGTAACTATTGATCATAAGCTCAAATTTGACATACACATTACCCAAACCGTAAAATCTGTTAACAAAAAACTTGGATCCATGTTCAGAATAAAAAACTTTTTAACTCCTACTGCCAAACTAACCATTGCCTGCACACATCTCCTCTATACCCTCCTCTATGCCTCCCCAGTCCTTTCTTTCCTCAATAAACGTGAACTAAACATGCTCTCTCTGGCCTATAACCACATTGCTAGATTTATAACAGGTTCTCCATATCGCACCCACCATTGTCATAACCTGAGGCAACTTGGGTGGTTGGAACTGCCCAATCTTCTCAAACTCAACCAACTCACTGAAGCATGTAAAATAATTAATCAACCAGATAGAACCCCCTCTCTGTGTAGCATACTGATCCCATACACTAACCTAAATAGTCTCCGATCATCCAACAGCACCCAGATCCTAACCATTAAAGCTAACAATTCTGGTGGCGATGCCCTCTTTGCCAACTCCATTGGCAAGCCATGGAACTCCCTCCCAAACTACCTTAGAAATACAACCTCTCACAACCAGTTCAAAAGCAACCTGAAAGAATATCTCAAGACACAATGGCTATGTCCATGTCCTGAACCTGACAAACCTAACATATCAAACTTTCATCCCAAATCCATCCAGTCCCCTATCTCCTTAATTCTTGTTCCCATTTACTCATCTTGAAAATCCTCTTTACCCCAAATATAAGCGGGTGACTCTTGAACTCGTATATATACTATTAGTATATAACATATCTCTGCTATGTATTACCAGCCGATCGATCTTTGTCTCATAGTACTTCTATGTAAAATGTACTTTTTTACTAATCTTGTAAATGTAACACGTCTACTTTTTTTATACTTTTTTATAACTTGTATTTTTTATAACCTGTATTTTTTATAACTTGTTTTTTTTTCAACTTGTGTTTTACCATTATGTTGGAGCTTTTCTCCTCGGGCCTCTACTGAAAAAGGATATGTATCCAGCTAGACTAGCCCGGTTAACAAATATAAAATAAAATAAATAAAATAAATCAGTATGTGTGTATGTACCTTTAAGAAGCTAACTGAGGGCTTGCACAAGTGTATAAATACTGAGCACATGCAAGTCTGACTGACATTTTGTAGCAAGCTGTTGAGATATAAGCATATATGTATGTAAGCTCCGTCTGTTAACTAGTTTGTTTGTATTTTATGATGCTGCTATCCACCCTGATGTGTTTTTATGTGTTAAAGCATCTAAACGAAATACTCCACCTGTTTGTCATCTATGTTAGAGAGAGACAAACAACAAATATGATATTTGCATGTGGTGGCTTGGTGATTTTTGAAGGAGAAGTTTACCAGTTTTTGACTAGATTTAACTGGGAATGGATATATTGGGGACAGTGCATATAAAAGCTATAAATTTAAGGATTAGGTCAAGAATATTTTGTCCTCTAGTTTTTTTTTTTTTTGATGATTTAGTCCAGAGAGTTCTTGTTTATGAAATAAAGACATTTTGGGGTATATCCTGCATTAGGAGTGTAGGTATCTCAGTTTACTGACAGGTAGTTAAAAGTCTCCTAGGATAATGGAATTCCTGTTAATAGGAAGTTCGCCCAGTATATTTAGGAATCTAACATAGTTTTTAGGGAGCATTGACAGGGTCCTGCAATATGTTGTAATCTGATAGTTGATCCATTTTAGTTTGATTATGTTTATGGATCTCTAAGACTCTGCCTTAGGTAATGTGGTATTTAACAAATATAGATATTCCACTGCAGCTTCCATTCGGTCTAAAGGCCTGGCTGGTACAAAACCCTGGTATAGAGGGAGTGCTTTCTGCTCTTTTAAGTTAAAATTTGGTAATAACACACACATGACTGTACTCCAAATGCAGGAGGGCCTCAAGGTGAAGCATTTTTATATTCAGACTCCTAGCACTGAGCAAAGCCACCTTGATGCAGTTCAATTGCTTGACATGTTTTGTTGATTAGGATAGGAGACCCATTAGCTGAACTCTGCCTATTATAGACACTGTGGGAGCAGCAAGGGCTTTAGCCAGTATGTAGAAGTCTTGGAACAAGATGTGCAAGCCATCCTTGATGGCGCAAGTAGGGTTGTACAATATCTCATCCTAAGCTGACACAAACTGGATTCCTCCCAAATGACACTAGTTATTCACCCATTTGTTGAAACCAATCATCTTTTGTTTGTACCTTGTTATCATTCTTGGAGAAGAAAGGATTTCACTCAATACCAGAGCCTTTCATGCATTTGTGACATAGATAGATTGCTCAGATTTGTCTCTATGTATATCTCTCAGAGTTTTGTGTGTCATGAACCATTACCATGTTGCAGTCATGTGTTTGGCTTAAGGATCTTAAAGGCTCTTGTGACATTGGAGAATTTTGGCTTCTGAAAGACAACTCATCATCAGCCTAGTTTTCTCCATGAAAGCCTCATGAAGTAGAGACAGTGTGCCTGACTATGGAGTCACCAATCACTTTGCAGACATTTTTCCTGTATTGGATTTAGAGAGAGTTTCTTCCTGGTGATTCTCAGCTATGGATGTGGTAGTATGTGTTGCGGTGTTTGATTTCTGCTAAGTCTTTTTTTTTAACAAAAAAAAAAATCTTTATTAAATTATAAATAGGCAATCTTACATCTGTATGCAGTAGACTCTCAGTTAACTGGCACCCATGGGGATTGGTAGATTCCGGATAACTGTAGTTTCTGGTTGCTTGAGAGTTAGTATTAAAAATAGGCCTGACTAATACTGTACCCTATACCATTTGCTTGGTTTGACTTGTTCTCAGGTTCGGGAAACAGGGATTTTATTCCTATCTGCCTTTTTAAAACTCTAAAACTTTAAAAAAGTAAAGTATGTTTCTGTGGGAAGAAAACAGAAAGTGCAGCACATGAAATTGTACTGTATTACTTCGATTTTTTTTTTTTTGCCGGTTGCTTGAGTTCCGGTTAACTGAGAGTTTACTGTAAATGAAATGCAAACCACAGTAACATAATTTTAATTGCAAACATTATGCATCATAGACCCCGTTGAGACAACTGTAGTTGCAAATATTATACATCACTTATAGTATATCCAGTCACTGTCAGTTAAGTATTACATAGCTCATTCAAATCCCATCCTCCCCTAAACCTTGTTCCTCCTCTGCATATAATGCTTCTACAATTCCCATACCCTCCCATGCAGTCCACTCCCTCCCCTTTTAAAACATCTCAATTCCAGTTGCCCCATCTCTTTTACTATACTCACCACCTCTATAAAGTTGGTTTAGACTTTGATTTCCATTTTCTAGTAATTTCTTTTTTTGGCAGCCACCATAATTAGACTTAGCAAGGCCTTACTATGTCTAGGCAATTCCAATTCTGTATTATAGTTCAAAAAGATACTTTTCTTAGTTACACCAATTTGCTCACCCAGTATTTCTGACAGAGCAGTCTGCAGGGAATCTTTAAAGTCTGACAACTCATTACACTCCCAGGAAATATGTTTACAATTACGTCTGTCTTCCCCATCACACCTTCAACATTTGCTGTCTACCTGAGGAAAAATTCTTTGTAGTCTACTTGGGGTATAAAAATACCTATATAAACAATTACAAGCAAAGATCCTAAATATTCTAGACTTTGTTGCATATTGGGAGATATACATATATCTCTCCAGTGTCTCTTTGTGAATTGCTTATCCAATCGCTCTCCTCCCAATCCTTTCTAAGCTTCTCTGATTGATTCTTATAGTTGTCATGCAAAATTTTATATGCTCTACTAATTATTCTTTTTTTAATGGCAGCTTCTATTCTAAACTCTATTAAAAGTTCTACCCGTGCTTGTCTTTTGTTTAGGACCTCCCTACTTCTTTCACTTTGCCTTTACTGTGATATCAATCCTTGATAAGGAATGCAATCTCTAACCTGCAGTTTAAATAAATTATTGGCATCTTCCTATTCTTTTCCCTTTCTAGTTGTTTGCTCCCAGTACCCTGGATCCTTTGCCAGTTTTCTCCAATAAATTCCATCCCCCTTTTGCCTATTGTCTGTATCCCTAATTGTAGTCATCTCTATTGACAGAATCTATTCTCTCCATTCCTATGCTGGCTTAGTTCTTAAAATACTTTCTGCTTCTTTATGAATATAATATTCAGTATGATTATCGTCATTCTCCTTAAGGGTCTGCATCCAAAATCCCAGACTCTCCTTGTTTCTTCAGCTTCCTCCCTGTTTCATCATCATCATCTCTTCACTTTGAATTATAGTTTTCTGCTTGTGCTATGTATAGGAGCCTTAATTGTGTTGCTCTGAAATACCCCCTCAAATCAGGTAATACCCATCTGCCTTGTTCTATTGGAAGAATAGTCTTATCCCACTTGACTCTTGCCATCTTCCCCTCCCAGATAAAAAAACATTCAGCTTTTTTTAATTGCTATCCACAACTTCTCCCCTGGTTGATAAAAATATGCCTGTCCTGTATATAAAACTAAAGGGACTAAAAACATTTTAACTGCTTGCATCTTACTATCCATATAACAAAGCTTCCAGTTTCTCAGTTTTTGTATTATCTTCTATTTAGTCTCCTCTCACATATCATTAGCTGCCACAATGGATTCATTTTTAATCCATACTCCTAAATACTTCATTTTATCATGCCCTCATAAATATGGATATTGCTGGACCAATTTGTGTGTGGGTACATCATTTACTGCTATTGTCTTTGTTTTAGCTTCATTAATTTTGTATCCTGAGACTATCTTAAATTGTCTTAAAATGTTCCACAACACTATAATGCCCCTTTCAGGTTCTGTCAGGTATAAAATAATATAATCTGCAAATGGAGCCAGCTTTTCTGAAATACCATACCAATTATATCCTTGAATTTCTGAGTCCCTTATTTTCTTTTTCAACTGTTCTAAATATAATGCAAACAATAAAGGGAAAAGAGGACACCCCTGCCTGGTTCCTCTACTCAAGCAGAAATTATCAGAGAGGACCACTCTCACTTTAATTTTTGCCTCCGATCCCTCACGTATACTTCTAATTAATCTTACAGTTTTATCAGGGAAAGCAACTACTTCCATTGCCCTGCTCATAAAGTCCCAGCTTACTCTGTCAAATGCTTTCTCTGCATCAAGACTCACCAACAATAGTAGTATTTTCTTATATTCTGCTTCCCTCTGGATCATCAATGTTCTTTTAATGTTATCAAATGTGTGCCTCTCCTCCACAAACCCACATTGATCCATATCTACCAATTTTGGCACCACCTTTGCCATTCTTTTAGCCATTATAGACATAAACACTTTATAGTCATGGTTTAGTATTGAAATGACCTTGTATGAAGCAAGATCTGTTGGATATTTACCCTCCTTAGGTATTACAGCTACCACCACTTTCTTCTAGGATGTTGATATTTCTCCTATTAAACAAAACCTTCCAGATCTTTATCAGTTTTTCTCCTCCTAGCTTCCAAACTTCCACAGAAATTCCATCTATTCCTGGAGACTTTCTTGTAGATTGGTTATATATCACCATTTTTATCTCATCTCCTCCTATCCTAACTGTTAGTAATTAAGCCTTATCTACCTCTAACCTTGGTATATTTAATTCTTCCATAAACATTTCCATTTGTAGCTTTTCTTGATTTCCATATCTCTGTGCTTTATACAGACTTTCATAAAATTTCTGAAATATTTTTAGTACTTATATGGATCTCTTGTTATCTTCCTTGTTGTAGGCTCCCTAAGCTTGGCAACAGCCCTTTCTAGTTTCTGTTGCCTGAATCGTTGTGCTAAACATTATTATCAAAAACTGTTGCTTGACAGCAGTCTTTCTAAACTCATGCATATTATTGAGGTAATCCCTTATTTTCCGTTTAGCATTCTGCAGTTGCTCCTCTTCTTGTTCTGTGGGATTCCCCCTATTTTGCAATACATTAACATGGGTCTATATTATATTTTCGAAAGTTTCAAACATCGAACACCATATGGTCGACACCATATGAGCGATGTTTGAAATTTCGAAAATATAATAAAAAAAATAAAAATAAAAAAAAACTATACTTACCTAAACGCTGTAGGCAGGGGGCAAGCCCCCCTGCACCCCCATGTGGGGGGCTGCGCCACCCACACCCCGCTATTTAAATATTCCTACTCCGAGATCGCACTGCATTGAAGTAAAGGGAAAATATTCCCTACGGCGATTTCCATGTTAGGTGCGTGATGTTTTGATGTTTCGACCAATCGAGTTTGCTCAATAAGCGTTTGCTGTTTACAATTTTCGATCACGCAATAGGAACCCCAATAACATTTGTCAATCCCTCTAAATAATTCTTGTTACTTCTTAACAATATCTCCCTTTCTTTTATTTCCACCCTAGTTTTAAATTCCACTTTAGTTTTATCCTACTCCCTAGCTATATTTTCAGAAGAACTGTCTATCTTCTTTAATAGCTTAATAGCTCCTGAATAATTTCCAAAACCCATTCCTTAAATTCCTCTCTTTTCAACAAATAGGTGGGAAAGCACCAGTGTTTCATTTTTATTTCATTACCTTTTGTTTTTATTTTAGTTATTATTGGCACATGATTTGAAGTAGTTATTGGGTGCATTTCAAGACCTTCAATTAAGTGCACATGTTCCTGTCAAATATAAATTCTATCTAGCCTAGCCCAGTTTTTGTATCTTGGAGAATAATATGTAAATTCTCTCCGAATGCCTAGTATTGAATTCACATCTTCCATGACATTTTCATAAATTTCTTCAAAAATCTATCCTCCTTTGTTATAGTTTCCCTTCTGGGCCCCTGAAACATCTTCACTGTTGCAAACCAAATTCCAGTCCCCATCTATAAGTAATATTCCTTGCTGAAAACTAATTATTTCTCCCAGAATTTTCTGAAGCACATAGGAAGAGTTACAGCAGCTTGACAGTCGTGTCAAATAATATAGTTGTTTTCCTAACTTCAGCACGCTATATGCTGGCTTGACATCTAAAGCCAATAGACTTACAGTGTCCATAGTCAGCAGGAAGCAAGGAAAATTATGAAGGGATCTGCTGGTGTTCAAAGCAGGTGTGGCATATCCCTTGAAAATACGGAAGATATTTTCAACCAAACCAATTTTTTCTTCATCCTCTCCAATGAACAACATCAGACCTTTCAATAATGTTCCTCAGAGTACTGACATTTTACAGAATGGTAAAAATAAAATGCTTTTCGCAACCAGTCCGATAAACCAGAATCCCGTTTATTGCACAAGATTACAGAATGGCTTGGAAGTCCATGCAAGTACCAGTAATGTTCATTGTAATTCACTTCCACCCCCATCCCTTCTTCAGCTCCTTTTTTTGGTGGACCCATCGGGAGCATAAGGACACCCAAATGACCCACAGGGGGAAAGAACAAAGGGAAAGGAAAAGGAAAGAACAGAAAGAAAAAATGAAACATGGTTCCAAAATTTTGAACCTTAGTGACTTCACCCTCAATGAACATCACACTTCTGCTCTGTCCAAAGGCTTTTCATTCATTCCCTCAAATTCAGCTGACATCACTAGTGTTTTAATTGATTTTACACTCTATATTCGCAAATTGAATTTGCATTTTATCTTGAATTATGTTCTGGGTTTCAAGTGCAACAGAGATATGCCTACTAAAATAAGTACATACAATCAAGTTTTCCACAGTCAGTGAAGAGGACTTTAGAAATAAACTAGGTATTAAATGCATGTTTTACATTTGTCTTCCACAGAGAGGTCTGCCCTTAGAGAATTATCTAACAATCCACACATACTCGTCATGAGGGCTGACAAAGGTGGGATGATAGTGATCATAAACAGCAATGATTACAACCTGGCCATCAACCACCTGCTTGCTGACAGGAGTTGCTACGAAGAGATAACTATAGACCCTATTAAGAAATGCTTCTCCAATATAGATTTCATGTTATTTGATTTGTTCATTCAAGGCAACATTGATGATGACATCTATCATTTTTTACAAGTAGAATTCCAAGGATGGCCAGGTTTTTTGGTATCCCTAAAGTGCATAAGGACTGACATAATCCACCCTTTTGGATGATTATTGCAGTGAGACACTATAAACTGAGCCTATTTCAAATTTTTTAGTCCCCCTTTTGAATCTCATAGTACAAAAATCGCAATTCTATCTCCAGGATTCCTGGCATCTACTAGAATTATTGAATGACATGGAGGATTTTAACAAAAGGTTTGTTTTTGTATCTTTAGATGTGGTGTCTTTATACACCTGCATTGAACAGAATACCGGTGTAGAATTTGTTAGGGAATATTTAAGTAAATTCAGTGCATTCAACAAGAGTATGATTAACACTATCTATGCTTTGCTTGACATTGTTCTGGTTAATATTTTTTTTTCAGGTAAATACTATAAACAAATATCTGGTGTAGCAATGGAAGAAAGAGTAGCTCCTGTTTTCTCTAATCTAGTGATATGATGGTGGGAGCAGAATTTTCTGAAGTCCCACCATATGTTTAGGGGTCTATATTAGATTATCAAAAGTTTTATTCAGTGAACACTCACGAGCGAAAATGCTGGAAATCGTAAGGGTGTTTGTGGGGTCATGGTACAGTGAGGAGTAGGATATTTGCTCTTTCCTCACTGTAATGCAATCTGGGAGTTGGAATATATAGTTAGCAGGGGGTGCAGCCCCCCACAATAAGAAGTTCAATTTTCAGCGTTTTTGCTCATGTGAGCGTTCACTGAATAAAAATTTTGATAATCTAATATAGACACTATGTTTAGCAACATCATTTTCTACAAAAGATACATTGATGAGCTTTTGTTGTTGTGGAAGGGTACCTCTGAAGAGCTTACTTTATTATTGTCTTACTTGAATGGAAGAACCAATTTTCCAAAATTTACAGTGAGCGGCTACAGAAGTAGCATCAACTTTTTAGACATTTTGTTGTCCTTTGATGACTTAAACAAAATGTTCTGTAGTAAAATCTACAGGAAATACACATTTGTTAATCAATGCTTGTATAAAGACAGTCAACACCTTGACCATACGAAAAGGGGTGTTGTCAAAGGACAATTCATGAGGTTGAGCTGGCTCACTACAGATGATTTTATGTTCCAATATGAAACTTTGCAGTTAAAAGTTTTTTTCCTTCAGTGAGGTTACACACTTGATTGATTAAATAACGGTCTACCTTACTTTGTCCTGCATAAGGACTTTTCTACATCTTCACTGGACAAGAGTGACACGCCTCTTGGTTTGGCAACCAATGAAATTCATTATAGAGGAGCCTTGTGTATTCCAATTGCAGTCGATATGTCACTGATTAAAAATATCATCACTGACAATTGGAGGATCATTTTGGGCAATAATGAACTAAATAAAATCCTTGGTAATTCACCTTCATTCACCTATAAGAGATCTCACAACTTCAAATTTCTCCTTGAATGGCATAAGTCTTCATATTTTTCAAATCCCACTTTATCAGTGACATATAAATGTGGCAAATGTAAGCAATGTAGATATATCTGCAATTCTACTTATGCACATTTAAACCCCTAAGTTTAGACATCTGGGCTAGGGACTGATACTACTGCAGTTCCAGGTGTGTCGGATATTTGGCTATTTGTGAATGCTGTCCCAGTTTCTACATAGGGAAGACTGTAAGGAGACTGTCTCAGAGAATTTATGAGCATGTGTTAGCAATAAAAAACAAAGATCCTAACAGTACTCTAGCAAAACATTATCTCATTTGCCCCAACTTTAGGAAATTTTCCTTTTTTGTACTTGAGTCAGTCCACTGTGAAGACTTTGATGGGGATTTCAACATTCTTTTAGAATGCCGTGAATCTTCATGGTAGATTAAGCTGTGAGCCGACTATGATCCTAGACTTAATGAGACTATAAATTTAAAATGTTTTTTATTGTCTCAAAAACTTTACTAAAGTTTTACATTTACTAGATTGACCATATTGCTGGCATGCATCTTTTATATATATTTTTTTAACATAGTTCTTTAAAATTTGTACCTTTAAGGTAACACCTAGTTTCATCGCTATTGCTATTGGCTTTGCATAGTCATATGACTTGTTTGGTATTTTTTTTAAACTGCTGGTTTACTTTGTTTAGTATTTTCTGAAGGTCTTTGTTAATCATTGAAGAGTGAAAGCGCTCATGCATTTTTGTTGTCCAGAGCTTTGTCCTGGGTATTACTGGTAGAACATCATGCAGTTGTTGCACTGTCTGAATATACTAAGTACTATGCAGCTGGCAAGTGGGGGGAGACAAGCTGTCTCACCTTATATTTTAATCAAAGAGTGTAGATAATATGGAGTATATAGACTTATTTGTAAGCTATTTTATTTGTTTTATGCTGATATTCCTGGACAAAGTCACTTTGCTTAACTGACTATAGGTACATTAAATGAAATGTTAAATAGAGAGGAGTGCACTAGATGATTTGCCACACTATGGTGGGGAGTACTATAAAAACATTTTGACATTAATCAGGGCTCTATCTATGTTAGAGACAGCTAAATGAATTCAACTTAGCACTGAAGTGTGAGGCAGTGTGTAGTGTAGCCTTCTACTGGATATGGAACAATCTAGGCATGCTAAGATTAAAACTTCAGTTGAAGTGCTGGCATCCATTGAGTATGGCTTTACATAGTGCTGAGCAAAGCACAGTTCAGCACAATATAACTGAGCTAAGAAATCAAAACAGCCAAAGAAAACAGCTTTTGGTTTCATCCAGTCCTGCTAGCTTCCTGGATACAGTAGTCAGATATCCTCTGCCACAGAATAATTACTACTACTATCTCTCAGAGTGCCCACACACTTGAGCAAAACTTGCTGTGATAGTAATTAAGTTGCACATGTTTAAAATGCTGAACAAACAGCAGCTTTAACACCAGACAGTGCTACAGCACTTAAACTACTCAGGCAACTGAGGAAACACAGCACTTCCAGTTTCCAGAAAAATTACAGAAAAATGAGCAAGACTGTTAAAATAACACTTAAAATGCACTAATCAACAGGCAACCATAAGGGCAGAAAAACTAAAGTTCTTTCCTGCTGTTTGAGTTTGAAATTAGATAAAGATGCCACTCTTTGCTTATTTCAGTAAGTGTGCTCTGAGCATATCACTCTCTGGATTCTTATAATAAAGACACTAAGCAAGCTTCATTCAGCGTAACATAACTGAGCTAAGAAGTCAAAGAAAGCCATGAAAAAACAGCTTTTGATATCAGCCAATGATAGCTTCCTAGAAACAAAGAGCAGCAACTTATCCTGTGCCACAGAATAATCAGTTTTATCTCCAGCACCACCCACACACTTGACCAAAACTTGCTGTAACAGTAAATAAGCTGTAGGTAGTTTAAGTGGAGGAAAAATAGTAGATTTAACACCAGGTTACTCTACAGCACTTAAATCAGCCAGACAACCGCAGAAACCCAGCACTTTTACTTTCCAGCAAATTGATAGAAAATGAGCAAAACTGATAAAAACACCCTCTAAGATGCAGAAATCAACAGATAACAATAGGAACAGAAGACATAAAGTACTTAACTGCTGTTTGTGTTTGAAAGAAGGTCAAAATGCCATTTTTTATTTATTCCAGCATGTGTGCTCTGAGTGCAGCTCTCTGAAGTCTTATAATAATAAAGACACCTGGATTCCTATGCAAATTTACCACTTGCTGTTCTTGAGGACCAAATGCTGGACATCGTCATCATCAATCTTTCTGTTAGACAATGTGTTCAACTCACCTAAAGACAATGTTTGTATTGTCGAGTGGCTAGCCTTGAGATGGTAACTAAACCCCAGACCTCTTACACTAAAGGTAAGAAACATCAGGACTGTGCTAACCGATGTGAAAGCTTTTACCTCATATGCAATTGGACTGCCTTCCTGCATTAATACTTCACCAAAACCCTGTTGGCTAACATCTAGCTGAAGAGTAGTAGGCTGCAAGACATCAGAATTTAAGTTGTAGGTGCTGGGCTACTGTAACATCTTCATCTAGACCTCAAGGGGAACCATCCGCACCATGGTTTGGAGTCACACTCCTTAAACCATTACTGACTTAATTCCTATATCCTTATTGTCAACATCTATGGGCACATGAAGTGATAATGGGTATTCCCACTCTTACACTCACTACTTCATTTTTTCTTCCTCACAAACTGATAAAACAATTCTCAGTATTACGGCAGTCTATACTGCCTATCTCACTGCCGTCAGTCCTTTACCTTAATGCTTATTCACTTTCACCAAGCTAGAAGTCTCATACTGCTCACCTTCAGGTGCAGGCAATCAAGTCTGTCCACTAGAGAATCCCATCTTATGAAGGGCTGGGAAACCTTACCAGCATTCTAACCAAATGTCTTCAATTTTTCCATTCATTCCAAACATCATTTTGAGTTTCCTCATCAAAAAAGGTTAAAGCACCTTAGAATCTACCCACTTAACAAAATGAAATATTAAGCAATAAAACATTAAACAGATGAAACTTGTTTTTTACAAAAACAAAACAGATCAAGCTATTAGCTAGTATAAATGCCACCTTGGGTCTCCTCTGAAAAGCGGCTAGAAGCCTAGAGGGACTGAGACAGTCAACAAAGTATAAATAAATAAATAAACATTCAGCTTTAATTAATATATTTCTGGCTTGCATTCCAAGGCTGATGGAAAATGAGACTGTTGGTCAGACATCTTTCTGGAATCTCATATAGTCTGTTAAAATTTTGTTCCAGATTTTGATTTTCTGTAAAGCATTAATAATGAAATATTAGTAAGTTTTCCCTTTTATTTCCCACAGGAAATCTTGTGTCTAGTGTCCTTTACAGTGATGGCTTGGTGCTCATTTTCCTAGGGTGTCAGCCTTATAACCTAAAACAGTAATCTTTGCTAGTCTGACTAGGAGCAGCTTTACCTCCTTAAAGTCTTTGTGCATCACATTGACTGAAAGCTGCAGCTCTCCAGTTGCTGTGTGCGCATCTTGATTCCTTTCAGCTTACGTTTTTGTTTACATCTGATCTTAGAAGATTGACACATACAACCTTCCATTAAATTATCATGTCTTTATTGGACCTTAAAGTTTATTTACCATATGAATTAAATCAAATTATTTTTTTCTTTACCAAGTCGTTCTAGTTTTGGTTTCTTCATAATCTTATTTTCTTTCCCACAAAACACTTTACAAAATCACTTGAAAGTCTATATTGAATAAATAATTAAGTAAAATAAATGGTGGCAAGCCTTTCTAAAACTTACATTTCTAGCACACCTCTGCACTGTGTTCTGTGATTCACATATACGTTTTTGTTTTATAAATATTATTCTTTTTGTCATTCATCTTCCTGCAGTGTGATAAAAAGTACATACATTTTCTTAACAAGACTATAGTTCAGCAAGTGTTTGTGAAAATCATATGAATTTTATGGCTGTTTCCTTGTGCTCTGATTTATTAAGCATGGATTTGATTCCTGTAGTTTCTCTTTGTAGTCTGTCTGATTGATCAGGTATGTATCTATTAGGCCTTAAAGAGTAAACAAACACAAGATAGTTTATACTGCAAACTTAAGTACACATACTCATTGATAATAATTACTTGTTTACATGTGTAAATTAAGTAAACTCTCATTAAGGCTGATATCAAGAGACCAGAAGATTGGTTTGCTGTATCATAAATGTATTTAATTGCATTTATTATAGCTACTCTTAACTATATTGTACATTTTAGTGCAAGAAATGCACAGTGAATCAGAGAGAAAGAGATAAACAAATAATGACATTTTTTCTGAAAAGGCGAACTGTGGAAAGAGTTAATGACTGAACTCTCGATATGACTTGAAAAATTTATTGATGAAATTACATAAATCGTTTGGCTCAAATGATTGATAGTTCCCTGCTTAGGATACATATGAATGATAGTTATTCTATAATCATGTACCCTGCCCTTTAAGACAAATCCTTATTATTAATTTAATAAGTCAGGACCTGGAATTTCATCTCACAATGTAGGATGCACAGGACCATTTTTGCATAACCTTACCATTCATCATGCACATTAAGAATGAATCCTTATTATTTATTTATTAAGTCAGGACCAGAAAGTTAAATATTTGCAATGCAGCAATGGATCATTGAGTATGCAAGCTAATAGTGTATATTCCAAGCATGCCTTTGCATGGATAAAGAGAAACAGTGCTCATGTAAAATATGATGCACATGAGAAAATACAGGGAGGAAAGTGTCTGTGAATAATTCTGCTGCTTCATAATTTTCAGAATTGTAGTGCAGAGAAAAGATTTAGAGCACAAACCTTGACGAACAAAACTCTGATTTACTCCATGCATCCTTGGTATCTGCTGGAAAAAACATAGTTAAGCAGCCATGTTGCTGTTGGAGGCTTATGGCTATCCTTATGTGGTCCAGGGCATTCTTCCCTCTTTTGCATGATTAGAATCTTTCGTTTGGCTAGCTGTCCTCAGTTTATCTGATTACCAGTCTATGAAAATAAACCCAATTTTGTTGCTAGCAATCATATTCTCTGTAATTTACAGACTGTTGCAAATGTCAAAGCCTTCCATGGTGCAAGTTGTTTAATTTCTCACCTCACCATAAAATAGTTTGTTAAATTAGGAGAATAGCACAAAAAGAAACTTCGAAGCCTTTTTGTTACCCCTTGATCCCCTCTTGCCAACTTTCAGTTCACTGTAAAGATTAAAAGTACCCCACACCCACCTACTCTAAAACATAGTTACTAGCTTGTCAAATTAATCAGTACATGAACCCTGTAAGTGCAAAGTATTAGAATGAGAAGATTCCTTACTTTCCTGTGGATGGATTTATTTATTTATGCCTAAGTAAATATCAAGAGGTGTCCTAAATAAGTTTGTGGTTGCACTGTTTATAGTAATCTCTGGTACAGCATTTGATAGAGCAACAACCCTTTAATTTATCTAAGATCCTCCCTTTGTGGTTTTATATATTTCATTCATAAGATGGAAATGATAGGTTCTCAGATGTCTGTTTATGATTTTCCTTTGTAATGCCGTGGATTCCCAGAAACTGCTGTTTCTAAAGCTTTGTACATAAGAGATAAGTCACTCCTCAAATTTCTATGTTCTAGTGAAAGCAGGTTTACTTTTTCTAAACCTTTCATTATGTGGTAAAAAGGCTGTAAGTGAGATTTTTTGTAGCCTTTTACTGTGCCCCTTCCAATAACGTAATATTACACAAGGTGTAGGGAATGGAAATATGTTAATGTTCTGAAAAGGCCATGAGTGAGACCTTACGTAACATTTTAATGCTCTTCTAATAAAGAAATATAACACAAGGTGTATGAAATGGGAAAAAAAGTGTTAAAAAATCCTAGTAATCTCTTTACCACATACAGACCAAATGAAACCTCTAGATGATGGTGGCACCAGAACTTCTGATTACCAACTCATTATGCAGCTTCAGACCTTCTTTGCTATTCATGTGTCTCACATTTTCATTAAAATGCTATATCACCATCCCATAACTCCAGGTCGACAGATACATCCTTACTGCATCACCAACATGGGTGCAACCGAGCTGGTGATGTGATTTGTCTTAAAATAAGCTTGGCTTTGGTTTGCATATACCTGATGTGAGGAGGGCTGTAATAGTTTACTTTTATGTATTGTCTTCATGGGGTGGAGGCTGTGGATACAAGACATTTTATTTGTTCGTTGAATGGATAGGTCTACTGGGCAGACATTTCCCTTTAAAGGGGCATCCCAGGAGGAGTGTCTCATTAAGTGACTTGCTTAGAGTCACACGGAAGGCAAAGAAAGGCCGAGGGACTCAAACCCTAGGCTACAGGAAGCAGTTCTTAACAGTTCATAGCCTTGAAATCCTCTGCAGTAACAGTCATATAAATATATGCATCTGCCACTACTGTAGCTCACAAACACTGAGAAGTGTGGATGACAGAGAATGTTGTAACTGTCCCAGAAAACTACCAAATGTATAAAAGAGTAGAAGTACTGGGGGAAATGTAATCTGTATAAGTGAAATAATAAGTGTCAGAAAAAAAGCTTTATTTTTCACACCAGGGTTTGATGTGTATAGCTGCATGGTAATTGCTGCATGGGTGGTATGGTAAGCTCTGTCACTGATATCTGTATGTCTAGATGCAAAACATTTGTTTTATGCTGAAGTGCTCGATCTCTACATTGGGTATTGTGAAGCTAACACATATAACTATAATACAGCTGGCCTCCTAGGCATATTTAGTATGAATTCCTGACTACAGTTTGGCTAAAGCCAAACTTCACTTGAAAGCGTGTGCTCTCATCATAGCTGGACATAGGCATAGGCCAACTAGGCGGCCGCCTAGGGCGTCGGTCTAGCAGGGGTGCTTTTCCAGTATTTATTTGGGGTAGGTATACCAGGATGGGGGCTCTGAGTGGTGTGGTGGGGGCACCATGGAGCCCTTTTGCCTAGGGCACCAGTTGACCTAAGGCCACTCCTGGCTCTCATGCCTCTTAAATAATGTACACCTAACTCCAGGGGTGTAATGGTACTAGAAAGAACTTAGCAGAAGTCAGACAAATGTAGTTACAGTTAGTATTAATTTGTTCATTGACTGATTTCTTCTTTCTCTTATTCAAAGTCACAAGGGAGCCAGATCCTGTCCTGGCACTTAGTGGTCCAAGACAGAGAAGTAATCCTGGACAGGAGTAGGGACCATCTGGATGACACACACACACACACACACACACACACACACACACACACACACACACACACACACACACACACACACACACACACACACACACACACACACACAGGCCATACACTCACTTGCTCACTCATTTATTCACTTGCACACACTACAAGCACATCTACAAGCAATATGGAGGATTGCCAGCTCACCTGCATTATGTCTTTGGAAATTAAGGACAGAACTGAAACAACCAGCAGAATCTCACATGGACACATACAGACTCCACACAGAGGTACAACACCTTGGACCCAAAATGGAAAATTACACACTGTGATCAGCAATGTTAAGAGAAGCACTGCCCTGTTGAATGAGCTAGTATTCAGTAAAACTAATTCAGTGAACTAAGATAAAGAAAATTGGTGCTTCCTGTCTCAGTACTTGTACAGATCTACATAGAATGTATGACTATACAACTTAAGATTTAGTCATTTTTCATCAAAACTAGTTCCATGGGAAAAATATGATATCACTATTCACAGGAATAAAGAATATTATAAATAACATTTTCTAAGGAATCCAGCCCCCTGCACCTCTACCCACATTTCTAAATATATTAACTCTGATGATACACTTTTCTCCTTAACACCCCAGTGTTACATGCTCTTATTGTGTTTAGTGGGTAGTTTCTGAAGAAACATACAAATTGATGACAAACGCTCGGTGGTTCCCATTTCATCAAAACGCATAATTTAGCAAACTGCATACTTTTTGAATGTAGCACATGTCTGTCTTTGCAAATACAGATAGTAAAATGCTATATGTTCCAACAATATAATTTAAGCTGTCAGCGCAGTACAATGTGTCGTATTTGTTTGCTGGAGTAATGGGCTGATTTCAATGGACTATTTGTAGGCGCATCCAGGATGAATAGGAGCACATGAGAAATGAACAAAACATATTTACAGATAGAAGGATATGCTAAAAAAATATGCATATTTATAGATGCAAGAATATACTGCAGTGGTGGTGCTGCGGTAGCGTTGTCGCCTCCCAGTTAGATATTGCATGTTCGATTCTCAGTTAGAGAGTCTTCTGTGTGTCGACATGTGTGAATGGGCGTTCCTTCGTTGAAGGTTGTGCATTAGGCCTGGCAAGTCAGCACATAAAAATCTACTGCCAATCATTAGCGGACCGGAGTTCCGTTGTGGCGACCCCTAACCGGGAAAAGCCGAAAGACATATGCAAGAATATGCTACAACATTTAGATTAAGAAGCTGTTTGCAATGTCAAAACATGAATGTCTTAGTACTGTCCAGCTTAATTTATACTCTGAAAACTAAAAGATGGTAACTTCAACAATTCTATGGAGAATTAATTTTATTAAGACTAAAAACATAATATACTATGTAATGCTTCAATATGCATTTAGCTTTTCCTGCATCTTTTGGCCGTAGACTAAGAAGGTTATCTAATCATGAAACTTTGTATATTGGCATGTCTTATTCTTACATGACATGTAATTTATCCTTAATTAGAACATTAACTTTTTTCTTTTTTTTTTGGAGGGGGTTCCAAGACTTTTATTGTCACATATTTATGTTACCTTTTTCTTTTTGGTATTTTGCCTAATATTCATTCTTGTAGTGCTGTTGTAGCTTGATTTATTTGTTGTTTATTTAGTCAAATTAAACTCTTCAAGACCTTAATGACTTTAGCACAGTGAGCTTGTCTTTAAGTTCTTCTAAATTCATATTAATTACTTCTGTAGTATCCTTGTCAGCCTTTGTAATCCTCTGCTTCTTTTGTCTTCAGTCTTTTCCAAGCCTTCTTCAATGAATTCTGTTTTTGCATTACGTGACCAAAGTATCTGAATTTTAATTTTACCATCAGATTTTCCAGTGAACAGTCTGGATTTATTTTGTAAAGTATTGCTTGATCTGATCTTCTTGTAGTCCATGAAATTCTCAAAAGTTTTCTCCAGCACCACGATTCAAACAATATTAATGCTCATGTACACAGCCTTACTTATAGTCCAACTATGCAGCCATATTTTATTACTAGAAAAAACATAGTTTTAAATATACATATCTTTGTTGACAGTTTGATGTATTTACTCTTTAATATCTTATGCAAATCTGCCATAAATTTCCTCTCAAGTATCTTAATAAACTGGATGCAGTCACCATCAGTAGATATCTTTGAGGTTAGAAAAATTCAGATCTGTTACCACCTACAGATCTTCCTCATCTATATGCAAAGATTTGATTGATACAACTAGGTGACATAATCTTAGCTGTTTTGATGTTGAGCAGCAAACCGATTTTTGTACTTTCTATTTTCATCTTTGTCAGCAGACTCTTCACCTCCTCCTCACTTCCAGACAACAGGTGTATGATCTATATATGCATGGTTGTTAGTATTTCTCCCTGCAAGATTGATTCCAGTATATGATAAATATGATCTAGCATTTTGCATCAAGTAAGTAGGGTGACAATATTCAGACTTATTGTACTCCTTTCCAAAACTTGAACCAATCGGATACTCTGAATTCTAACTGTTGTGTCTTAGTCAGCATGCAGATTCCTAGGGAGACAACTAAGGTGACCAAGTATTCCTGCTTGTCTAAGAATTTGCCAGGTTTGTCAAGTTTCACACAATCAAATACTTTAAAGCATTTAGTAATGCAGAAGTAAACATGTTTCCAGTACTCCTGTACTTTTTCTGTTATACAGCAGATATTGACACTTTGACCTCTGGTGTCTCTACCTATTCTAAAACCAACTAGTACATCTGGTAGATCTTTGTCTACACATTGCTAGAGATTAGCTTACAGGATCCTAAGCATTACTTTGCTAACATGTGAAACAAATACAACTGTTTAATAATTTGAGCACTGTTTAGCAGTGCTTATTTTTAGGACTGGAATATAAACTGACATTTTGAAATACAATGGAAACTGCCATGTTATCGAAATTTACAGGCAATTTATGAGCAACACTGTAGTAGCATCATTGGTAGGATTTGACATATTGTAGCTGAAATGCCATAATTTACTGCAATGTCGTATACCTTGTAGCCCACTGTATATTTGTGGCTTCTGTGTAAGTAGGCTGCATGGTACAAAATGCTGCAGTTTGCTAGGCACTTAAACAATAAACACCAACAGTTCAAGACCTTCAATGAATGCCTGTTTACCATTACTAACATTATAGTGACTTGCATATACACTGTTCCCCCATGCACGGCAGCTTTAACAAGATTTAGTTGCATTTTCCACTTCATGAATTTTCAGTTATCAAAGCCTGCCTTCAAAGAAAATTACTAGTATTAATTTTTCCATTTGTTTGGTTTTTTAATTGTTTGGTTATCAATTTGAATTGATATTATTGTAATGCCAAACACTACTTTGTGAGCTGTAGTTACACATTTATTGATCTCTTCACCTATAAGTCAAAATTGTGTATCCAGTTAGCCTCCACTTTTTGATTACATCTTTCGGAACATGGTACCTGATGTTGTACAAACCTCAGTCAACACTGACTATCCTCTCTGCTCTTGTCCTAAGACAAACAGGTTAATGTAGACTGCCATGTCAGGCCCTTTTCTCTTGATATGTCCCTGTGATATCAACGATGACTCTACTTATATCTGCCTTCAAGGATGGTGACTAATTGAAGTGTCTAGCTACTTCTTTGTGACAGTGCTAACAGAATCTTCTAAACTTCTGTCAGAGTTGATGAGGTGGTCACTGACCATCTGACATTATGTTATCTCCTTAAAGACAGGCAGTATTCTGCTTTGACCACTGTACCATGGCAGTCCTTTTTCAATTTACCAGTAAAGATAAAATTGCTATGCAGAAAAAAATGCAACAAGCTATTTCCATTATTTATGAATCTCATGCACATTTATTTAATACATTATGCCTTCCTGATTTAGAGTTATTTGGCATCTCTTTTGATGTTAGTTCTTGTCTAAAAGCTTACTTAATTGGCAGAAAACAATCTGTATATGATTATGGACATTTCATTCTTTCTTCATAAATAGTATTATCTACTCAATGAACCTTTGCAATTCTTTGTTGTATGTAGATGACCTTGTTCTTCACAAATTTATACTACTCCTTCCTCATATTAATCCTGATTTGTTTTAAACAGTTGTGAAACCTTTACTGTTTAGCCAAACTGCATTGAATTTTATTTGTCCATAAGACAAAGTAACACTCTTCAGATTAAAGCCCACATTGCATATTTGAAATATATCTAAAAACAGAAGTTTCAGTATTACATATTAACGGTATTAATAATACTAAAGTGGTTTGTGCTCAGTTTACCAAAGCTGCTCATAGTTTGGCCTCCTAAGCCAGAATTCTGAAATCAATCTGAATGAAATCCAAGGCATTCTGTGAATTCTACTGAAAATAAATATTTTTATAACCTTCTTTGCACTTTTAAACTGGTTGCAACTGTTTTGTCACCTAATTTAAACTGTGTTTATTGATTGGGACTGTGTTTTCTGCACTGTTTTTACAGTGCTTGAACAATTTATAGCATAGGCTAGATTCAGACTTGCTGAAACAAGACTGGCATTTTCTGAGCACTAAAGCCAACCATCTTACATTAAGAGGGCCCTACTGCACCCTTGTGGCAGAAGAGTATACTCAGGGACCCATCTGAATTGGGGATTGTTGGAACAAGGCTCAGTCTTGAGCTTTCCTATTGGTTGGACTGTTTGAAAACTGTTTTACTTAGCTGATATTTAAATACAGAGTTTGTGCTTAGTTGTGCATGGAGCAATGGATGTTAGCACTTCCCTGTATAGATGCAAATGCTTAAAACATCAAATTTTCCCTAGATAACTGCTAGGGAGCCCTCCTAACCTTCCCTGATTTTTGATGCACAAAGCGGTTGCACACTGCTGCCCAGACAGCAACTTACCTGCACTTTTTGAGATGCCAGCACAGGTTTCTACCCCTAAGCCTTCCTTAGATTAACTGGTTTTATTAGTTCTACAACAGAACCTAGTCCATCTAGCCCACCCTCCACTTCTTACAGAATACACCTGGCATAATGGAAGGTCAGTTTCCAATTTTTTCTCCAGCTAGCCTGATTGACATGGGCATCCTGAGGCAATATAGCAATTTCCTCATGTATACAGACAATCTACTACTCCTCATCATCATCATCTTTCGGCTTTTCCCATTAGGGGTCGCCACAGTGGATCATCTCTTTCCATTTCTTCCTATCCTCTGCATCTTGCTCTGTCACACCAACCGCCTGCATGTCCTCTCTCACCACATCCATAAACCTTATCTTAGGCCTTCCTCTTTTCCTCTTACCTGGCAGCTCCATCCTTAGCATCTTTTTCTCAATATACCCATCATTCCTCCTCAGCACATGTCCAAACCAATGCAATCTTGTCTCTCTTGCTTTGTCTCCAAACTGTCCAACATGAGCTGACCCTCTAATATACTGATTCCTAATCCTATCCATCCTAGTCACACCAAGTGCAAATCTTAATATCTTTAACTCTGCTACATCCAACTCTGACTCCTGCCTTTTTGTCATTGCCACTGTCTCCAACCCATACAACATAACTGGTCTCACTACCCTCTTGTAGACCTTCCCTTTCACTCTTACTGGTACCCGTCTGTCACAAATCACTCCTGACACTCTTCTCCACCCATTCCACCCTGCCTGTACTCTCTTCTTCACCTCTCTTCCACATTCACCATTACTCTGAACTGTTGATCCCAAGTACTTAAACTCGTCCACCTTTACCAACTCTACTCCCTGCATCCTCACCATTCCTCTACCCTCCCTCTCATTTACACATATATATTCTGTCTTAGCCCTGCTGACCTTCATTCCTCTGCTCTCTAGAGCATATCTCCACCTCTCCAGAGTCTCCTCAACCTGATTCCTACTCTCACTACAGATCACAATGTCATCTGCAAACATCATAGTCCACTGGGCCTCCTGTCTGATCTCATCTGTCAACCTGTCCATCACCACTGCAAATAAGAAAGGACTCAGAGCTTATCCTTGATGTAATCCCACCTCCACCTTAAATGGATCTGTCACTCTGACTGCAGTCCTCACCACTGTCACACTACCCTTGTACATATCCTGTACCACTCTTACATACTTCTCTGCCATTCCCGACTTCCTCATACAATACCACAACTCTTCTCTAGGCATCCTGTCATATGCTTTCTCCAAGTCTACAAAGATACAATGTAACTCCTTCTGACCTTCTCTGTATTTCTCCAATAACACTCTCAGAGCAAACATTGCATCTGTAGTGCTCTTTCTTGGCATGAAACCATACTGCTGATCACTAATCATCACCTCCCTTCTTAACCTAGCTTCTACTACTCTTTCCCATAACTTCAAGCTGTGACTGATCAGTTTTATCCTTCTGTAGTTACTGCAGCTCTGCACATCACCCTTATTCTTAAAGACAGGTACCAAAGCCCTTTTTCTCCACTCCTCAGGCATCCTCTGACTTTCCAAAATTTCATTAAACAATCTAGTTAAAAATTCCACTGCCATTTCTCCTAAGCACCTCCATGCTTCCATTGGTATGTCATCTGGGCCAACAGCCTTTCCATTCTTCATCCTCTTCATAGCTGTCCTTACTTCCTCCTTGCTAATCTGTTTCACTTCCTGATTCACTATCCCCACATCATTCAACCTTTTCTCTCTCTCATTCTCTTCATTCATCAGCCTCTCAAAATACTCTTTCCATCTACTCAACACACTCTCCTCTCTTGTGAGTACCTTTCCCTCACTATCCTTTATCACCCTTACTTGCTGCACATCTTTCCCAGCTCTGTCCCTCTGTCTAGCCAATCGGTACAGGTCCTTTTCTCCCTCTTTAGTGTCCAATCTCTCATACAACTCTCCATATGCCTTATCCTTAGCTTTCACCACATCTCTCTTTGCCATGCGCCTCATCTCCTTATATTCATGTCTACTTTCTTCATCTCTTTGACAATCCCACTTCTTCGCCAGCCTCTTCCTCTGTATACTCTCCTGTACTTCCTCATTCCACCACCAGGTCTCCTTGTCCTCCTTCTTTTGTCCAGATGTCACACCAAGCACCTTTCTAGCAGTCTCCCTTACTAGTTCTGCTGTAGTTACCCAGCTATTTGGTAACTCTCCACTGCCTCCCAGTGCCTGTCTTAACTCTTCCCTAAACTCCACTTCACAATCACCCTTTTTTAACTTCCACCATTTAATCTTTGGCACTGCTTTCACACTCCTCCTCTTCTTCTTGATCACCAGTGTCATCCTACAGACCACCATTCTATGCTGCTTAACAACACTTTCCCCTGCCACCACTTTACGGTCTCCAATCTCCTTCAGACTGGCCCTCCTACATAGGATATAATCCACCTGTGTGCATCTTCCTCCACTCTTGTACGTCACCCTATGCTCCTCCCTCTTCTTAAAATAAGTATTCACCACAGCCATGTCCATCCTTTTCACAAAATCCACAATCATCTGACCTTCTGCATTCCTCTCCTTAACACCATACCTACCCATCACTTCCTCATCCCCTCTGTTCACTTCAACAACATGCCCATTAAAGTCAGCTCCAATCACTAGTATCTCACCCTTGGATACACTCACCACAACTTCATCCAACTCACTCCAAAATTTCTCTTTCTCATCCATCGGACACCCAACTTGTGGAGCATATGCACTAACAACATTCATCATTACACCATCAATTTTG
Source organism: Protopterus annectens (assembly GCF_019279795.1). Classification (NCBI taxonomy): domain Eukaryota; kingdom Metazoa; phylum Chordata; order Ceratodontiformes; family Protopteridae; genus Protopterus; species Protopterus annectens. The sequence goes on from NC_056739.1 coordinate 1,963,900,734, forward strand.
AGCTTCATAAACATCACTCTGTCAGACACTCTCTTCACGTCTAAAACACTCTTGGCATATTGTTCCTTTAATATAACCCCTACCCCATTTCTCCTGCCATCCACACCATGATAGAACAGTTTGAACCCGTTTCCTAAACACCTGGCCTTACTTCCTTTCCATCTGGTCTCTTGCACGCACAATATATCAACCTTCCTTCTCTCCATCATATCAGCTAGCTCTCTTCCTATACCAGTCATACTGCCAACATTCAAAGTTCCTACCCTCACTGCTACATTCCCAACCTTCCTCCTCTCTTCCTGCCTTCGGGAATGCCTTCACCCTCCTCTTTTCCTTCGGCCAACAGTAGCCCAATTTCCACCAGCACCCTGTTGGCTAACGGTGCTGGTGGCGGTCGTTGTTAACCCGGACCTCGACCGATCCAGTATGGAAATATGAAATTTTTGTGCCATAAGTGATTTGGCAGAATTTTTATGCCAGATGCCCTTCCAGACACAACCCTCCCCATTTATCCGGGCTTGGGACCGGCACAAAGAAATGCATTGGCTTGTGCATCCCCAGTGGCTGGGTTAGACAATCTACTACTCCTAAAACATGCAAATACAATATGTGAGAGATGTATCTGTACTATGAATCTGGAATCAATGCACTCTCTCTCTCTCATGTAACAACAAACCAAATACCAAGCAGGTTGTCAACACCCACACTCCACCTCCCACACATACCAAGCACACAACACATAAACCCACATATGTGGCGGTACTGACTAGAAATACACCAAAAGAGCAAAGACCTTCCAAGCGCAAACTATTTTGTACACAATATAGTCCCAATAGCACCCACTACACAGAATAACACATGCATCAGTGTCTCACCCAATAAGTCCCTAAGGCAAAACATATCTAAACCAAATGTCTTGGTCATAGGTGACTCCATAGTGAGACAGATAGATGTCCCCTTCACTAGGCTGGACAAGGAGTAGGTCACAGTCAGCTGCCTGTCTGGTGCCAGGATCCACCAAATCATGCACACACTCAAGTCTCTCAACAACAAGTACTGTTATGACTCTGTCATAGTCCATGTTGGAGTGAAAGACTTGAGACGTACTTTACTGGACTATATGAAGAGAGACAGGATGGAGCTTTCATATTATGTTTTCCTGGCAGGTATGTTCCTAACCCTAAGTAGCATTCTTCCCTCACACAGGATGATGTCACAGTACAAACAAAAAATGATTGACTTTAACAATTGGCATAGCTTCTGGTGTCAATCCATGCGGATCCAGTGTCTGACAGCCTGGTATGATATGGCCGACAGACCATGTTGCTTTGCCAGAGATGGTCTTCACCTGTTGCCTCTAGGCTTTAGGTTGCTGGCAAAGAAAGGTACTTGCCTCCCTCATACTACCTTTTTTAGGCAATGTCATAAGAACATAATTCCTGATGTAAAAATATCCTCCAGAAACAAACTCAAGTTTTTGCTGCTTAATGCCAAGAGTCTAAATCAGAAACTGTACTCACTTGAAGCACTTCTCACCCTGGAAGATGCTGATGTCTGCACGATCACAGAGACATGGTTCTAGGCCTCAGAGAGTACTCCGGTCATGCAAGGCTACAATGCCGTCCACATGTTCAGATCACACAACAAACATGAAAAAAACAAGGGAGGAGTATCCATCTTCATTAAAGATATATACACCTCTAGACTGGTTAAAGAGTAAGACTCCCTAGAGTTACTCCAAGTCCAACTAACTGTAGGAAAGACCCCCCCCATGTCTTTGTTAGCTATAGGTCCCCCACCATGAACCACGAAAACCAAACAGCTCACCCAGACCTACTTGAGTCACTCTCAGTACAACCAAATAGCCTGGTCATGGGTGACTTTAACTATTCTTCTGTCAATTGGGTAATGTATATGAGCACACATGCACTCACTCAAAGGTTTCTGGAGTTTGTTAAAACAAACGATCTGGAGCAGATAGTCAGCACTCCCACAAGGGGCTCTAACATCCTTGACATAGTGGTCACAAACATGGGGCTCGCTGCAACACCCAATGTGTGGTGCCCTCCCTGGTAAAGTCTGATCATAAATCAGTCTTGTTCAAAGTAACGATCATACCTGACACACCCTGAGGAACAAAAAGTTAAAACATTTCTCTAAAGCAAACTATAGCCTACTGGGCGATGGCATAAAGAGATTCGGAACCCCTGCCAACACTGACAGCAGTTACCCCTATACTGAGGAGTACACGAATGTCCTGTATATAAATACCTATATAAATGTAGTGACTCAGCCATACTGGAATTGATCAAATCAAGATCCTCACAATAAAATAAGCCACTCTGGTGGACATCCAGCATTAATAGGTTATACAATAAGAGAAAGAAACTGCTATCAAAAAACAAGAGAGAACAGTCCCAGCAAAGGAAGAACTCCCTCTAAAGCATGAACAAGCAGATTAGACATCTTGTAAAGTCCTGTAAAGCTAACTATGAACCTAAATTAGCATCCCTAGCTAAGGTAAATCACAAAGCATTCTTTAGCTATGTCCAAAATCTAAAAGGGAAGGCCCAGCTTTGTGCGAAAGTAGCTGTGGATGGTGCCACTTATACTGAACCTGAGGACAAAACATCACCCCCTGTCCCCACCAATCATACCCCACAACATACTTGTCACCAGTCCACTGCCTAGTATCTTTAGAGAGCAGGTCATAGTTGCACTTTCCAAGGCCAAAAACACAGCATCTATGGGACCGGACAACATCCCAGTCTGCCTCTGAAATGGTCTAAAACAGGAGTTAGCAGAACCCCTGAGCATACTCTTGGATCTCAGGCTAAGCACTGGTTTTGCCCCAGCTGAGTAGAAAACAGCAACTGTAATCCCCTTGTACAAAGGCGGTCCCTCAACCATCCCCAGGAGCTATAGACCCATAAGTCTAACCAGCCTTATGTGCAAGGCCATGGAGAGAATCATTATGGACCTTACCAACAAAGATATAGGTGACCTTCAAACTCTTAACCTGATGCAGTTTGGCTTTGTTAAGGGAAGATCTTGCCTGCTAAATCTGGTGGTCTTCTTCGAGATGAAGGCCAAACAGTTCACACTGCCTATCTCAACCTAGCCAAGGCCTTTGCCACAATCCCTCACTCAGGCATCATTGAAAAACTCACCTAGCTGGGGTTAACCCTTACGTCACTAGATGGGTTGTCAACTGGCTCACAAACAGAATACATAAAGTCAAAACTGAGGATGGCAACACTACTAGCAGATCTGTTACCAGTGGTGTTCCACAGGGATCTGTGCTAGGCCCCCTACTGTTTGGTATCTATTATTCAGAAGTCCAGGTGAAAATAGAGGGCCTATGGCTTAACAAATTTGCTGATGACTGCGTACTGAGTGCAATCATCAAATCCCCCAAAGATATCAACATACTACAAAATGGGCTCACACAGACAAATGATTGGTATTAAAGCCACATACTTAAACTAAACATAAAAAAATCCATTATCATCCCTTTTGACAAAGAAGAAACCCCTGCTAATTACAGCATTAATAATATCCCCCTAAGTTCAAACCCAGTGGTGAGAGATTTCGGAATGCAAGTTGATAGCAGCCTTAATTTTGATCATCAGGTGTCCACAGTAGTAAGGAAGGCCTTTTACTTTGCACACCTCATAAGCAAGGGTATATTATCCAAAGCTAAGGAGGTTCTAACTCCCCTGTATTCGGGTCTAATCACACCAATAATAGAGTATAGTGCTCCCTTCTGTATGTACCTCACCGGGCATCTGCAGCAACTAGAGAGACCTCAGAGGTTTCTCACCAAAAAAATTCAGGGCCTACAGCACATGACTTACACGGATGGACTGAAGGCCATATCACTATATTCAGTATTGTATAGACTGCTTAGAGGTGACTTGTGCCTGGCCTACAGAGCTGTCTCAGACCCTGTCTTGATGAAGCTACTGCACATCCGCAAGATTAACTTTCTCTAGGGATCTTAACCTAGCCTGCAATATTAACAGGACATGCTTTAGAGACAGATATGTCTCCCGGAGGTTGCCACTCCTCTGGAATAAACTCCCAAGTCATGTAAACAGAGCTCCTCAATGATCCTATTTAAGCGTAACCTGGACAGTTGGTTGGGAAACTGTAAATTTAAACTAGGGGCTTTACCTTTGTGCCTCTTAAGCTGGGACAGCTGGTGCTGATATTAGATTTGTTCACAAACATAGACTATGAATCTTGGTCCATAAGGAAACAAGGATATAACATGGATAGGCTTGTAGAGGCCTTAGAATCAATAGCCTAGTAACCTCCTATGATCTTATGGGGTCTATATTAGAATCTCAAAGGTTTAATGCTTCGAATCACTAAATATTGAACTTTAGTGATCGAAATGTTGAACCATCAAAATTCTAGTAGACCCTGTAAAAAAAAAAAAAAAAAAAAACAAGTAAAGGGTGTTTAGGTAGGGGGAGGCAAGCCCCCCTGCACCCCCCACATCCCCCGCTACTTAAATATACCAACTCTGAGATAGCACTTTAATGGAGTATGGTGCAGAAAGGGGAAGATTTCCCTTTCCTACACTATAGCTCGATCTTGGAGTTGGTATATTTAAGTAGCGGGGGGTGTGGGGGTGCAGGGAGGCTTGCCCTCCTGCCTACACTCGTTAGTTTTTTTTTTTGGTCCTAAAAATATTTTTATAGGTGTTCGATTGTTTAATAGTTCGATGCATACAGTTCGATGTTTATTCATTCGGACTATTAAACTTTCATGATTATAATATAAAGCCGATCTTATAATTGTCTAAGTATGTGACTCTGAACAAGAACTTAACTGGCACAGCTCCCAGGCTGAGTTTGAAAAGGGTCTATGGAGATTAATGTGCTAACTCAGAAAACAAATTCAAATAAATAAATAAGTAAATAAATACATTTATGTCTTACTCAGCTGTGCTCTATATATCCAAGAATGCCCTATGTGACGCCTGTGCACTGGACCAGCAATCAAGGAGCCTCAATCCTCACCACTAACACCAGTGAGGGCCGTCCATATAAGGAAATTATAATAAATTCATACACAGTAAAGTACAATTTCCCTTAAGAGCACACAGAGATCACAGTCAGTCTGGGGCTGGTTTCTCCCTTTCTCTCCAGGTCCCCAATAAGACTCCCCACTGGCACTGCTATAGGGTCCAGATCTCAGCCTAGTGGGCAGGCTAAAACCTCCAGCACCCACTCTGTCCAACAAGTGCTTTGTGTCCCTGCCCAAGTAGCTGACACATACACACACACACACACACACACACACACACACACACACACACACACACACACACACACACACACTTTGAGATAAGAGTTATATACAACCACACAGACACTCCTGGGGAAGGTTGGCACAGGTTCTCCAGCTATGCCCCTTTTACACAGACTATATGGTAGTACCACTTGCCACCACCCACTAATATTTATCAGCTACTAAAAGGGCCTTATGAAAGGGTGTCTAATTATACTGTGCAATATTATCATCCAAATGGTAAATGAAACTTTACAGTCAAGGCTTATTTGAAGTGACTTGGACAGTATCACTATGTACATGCAATGTAATCTAGAGCTTAAATTATTTCTACACAAAACAGCCACAGTTGAAAGGTTTAAAAATATTTAATAATAAATAATAAAACATAAGACAATACTTCTTACTCCACATTGCTAGTCAAGAGTTTAGAGATCACCGAAAAATACCTAAAATAATGCAGTAGAAAAGTTCTGACATCAGTACAGAAAAAAACTAATTTGATCTTCCTAGTTCCTAGCTATATCTAAGAGAAAACACAGTTTTGAAATCCTACTTACATATAGACACAGGCAGAGTGGTGAGTTGGATGTTCTCAAGACAAATCCTCAAATGCCCTCATTCTTTCTCTCCTTAAATTGATAACACAGTACCACTGATTCATTTCAGATTACATCATTTCTTTCTGGTTCCCAGGTTAACAGAATTCAGAGGTTAATAGCCCTTTTGATCTTGCACCTGGTCAGGAAGTCAGAGCAATAAAAAATATATACATGCAAATTCTAGCAATTAACTCTGGTTTCAAGACAATAGCCATAATGCCTTTATCTAGACATCTCAGCTCCGAGTTTTGTCATCAAAGAATTGACTTATCAGCTTTGTTACAGCAGAGTGCACTGTTGTTACATTTTTGCAGTTCCACATCTAACAGCATTTTCTTCCATTTAAGAGAACAAGCCTGTGGCTTATATTAATATTTACAAATGACACCTATCTTCAGACCCTAAACCTGCTAATACTAAATATAATGCAGTTTTCAATGTCATGGGGCTTCCCTATTCCACTGGTTAGGCATACTATGGTTTATGGGATTTCTTTTCCATGTTAGACCACCTGTTCTTCATTGTTTTTCAAAACGTATGCCTAATGAACAGAACAATGCCTAACAACATATGCTGCTGTGTCTTCTTCAGCTTATATTTACTAAAAACTGTCTTCTTTACTTATTTCCACAAACTATCTCCACTCAGAATATCTGCAATACTTCTATTTTTTGACTTCCAATGATAAAAGAGGAAGGTATTAGGGCTAGGCTGCTCTGTATAAACTGTCTGAGGAAACATTAGCCTTTCCTTGGCAACAACCATTGCTATGTGCCAAAAAGGGTGTAAGGAAACCTACTAGATGGCAACAAATTGCTAAATTGTTACTACACGAAGAGATTGAAGACTTATTAGTGAAGGAGGAAATAAATCAGGGGATCAGCAATTACACACTAGTAGTCACCTGACCTGAAATTTAGAGCATAGTTAGTTTAAGTTAGATTAATGCACTACACCTACCATCCCTTTAAACTGAAATGTGTGAGCATGTGTTCGAAGGATTAAGCAGAATAACCAAATCACCAGTTGTAAAGCTTCAGGAGACACACCATGAAATGAGATTGTTGTCTCAAAGGTTTTTAAGATTTTTTAATGAAACAGCAACATTTAGCATTTCTGTACAACTAACAAAAAAATAACTTCCCCAGAAGAGGAAACACAAAAATGTCACTTCTTGTATGTCAGATCATTAATAATATAAATACATTTTTAAAGACAGTGTCAACAGTTACATAAAATGTCTAATTCATACCTTATTAAGTAATACATATGTTGAATGTGTTAGTATATCAAGTATACAAAAATCCACTACTAACTTGGGAACTGCAGATAGGGAGGGACAGGAACATGCAAGGTAGCACAATATTGCAGTTCTGTGCTGTACTCATTGAAAGGTTAGCTAATCTCATCAGTATTACAAAAGTGTGGTCTATGGCAATGGTGGATAAAGAATGTGACATTACAGATTTTTTTCTACAGAGATTTATAATTGATAGGTGAGAAAGTTGAGAAAGGTGGCTGTGTATGATGGAGTTGAAACAAAATGCATATTCATATTGGTGATAATGTTCAAGGGAGGACTTATTTTGGAAACATTAAACTTATGGGTTGTGAAGTCCTAGGCATAACTCTCAACTGTCCAGATTTTAAGAGAATGTCCAGATTTTTGCCTCATATTTTTAGTCTGTTCCTCATACAATTTGTGTTTTTCTGGCAACTCACTGAAGATTGAAGCCACTAAATAATTACATATATTTGCATTTCTGACTTCATATCCTTCACAATACACATACTAACACAAATCCTGTTATTCTAGCAACTTTCTAAGTATATAAGAGCAATATTTAAAACCTGTACCTATTTCTGAGCATTTGTCCCCCCCCCACCCCCATTATTTGAGGCTTTGTCCAGATTTCTTGCTCTAAGAGGTTTTAGGGTATGGTCCTAGGGGATCCACTGTAAGTACAGTCCAGTTGGACTTTCCCGGTAAACAAATGTTAAATAAATAAATAAACATATGCATAGATACATACACACCATACATAGGAATCAAGGGAAATGAAAATTTATAGAATGATCAAATGATTAAATGATTGGCAAGAAGAAATTAGTAAATCCGATGTTGTCCATTTTCATCTGATTCAACTGATGGGACTTGGATTCAACTTAGATCTGGTCTCGGCACCTCCCAGTTTGTGGATGAGGGGCTCTGACTCCTCCTCTACCCACAACCCCTTTTCACCTTTCCTGAACACCACAGATCTCATTTGCTTTCTGAACTGAACACATGTGCATTTCTAGGGCTCTGATTTCCTGTGCTGCAATGATGATACGTCAACAATTATTTTCAATTTTTCTTAAGCCTTTAGGCTTGTACTTGTTATTTTCACCTTTCCTTATCCTTCTTTAGTGTATGTGTGTGTGTGTGTGTGTGTGTGTGTGTGTGTGTGTGTGTGTGTGTGTGTGTGTCTATATAAATTTCTTTCTTGAACTTTTTTATCTCTGTAGGATAAGTTACTTTCTACATATCATATGTATATCTGTTTGTAGCTGTTGTATAACTATATTTTTAAAGTACTTAGATAAAGTTTTAGGAGGTTTACCATCATTAGTTCGAATGGCAAAACATTTGCTGTTCAAAATAATGAAAAGTTAAACTGAAACGAAACATTTTGAGTGTACACAATGTCGCCCCAAATGATTGTCACATTTGAGTCGACATTGTCATCGAAAATGTGACGTGATAGCCATATAGGAGTTGATGTAAATCAAACTCCTATACGACATATCACATTTTTGACCCCCCACACCCCCTGCTACTAATTTATTCCAACTCCAAGGTCGCACTACAGTGGAGATATGATGAATTTCCAATCCCCACTGTACCGCAATCTCATACATATAGTCGAACACACTTATGTGAATGCACTACTGCATTCACATAAGTGTGTTTGACTATCCAAACCACTATACATTTTCCGAACGACATTCTGATTTTCGGCAGCATAGCTGCCGACAGCATGTCATTCACAAAAATTATAGTAAACCATTTTAGGATCCATAAGGGATTATCATTTTGGCCTTTTTTGAAAATGCTTTGTAGTTCACATTCTACTTCTACTGTGGGAAGACTTTTTAGTTAATCTATTAATAGTGTTATTAGCTATTGTGCACATTTTGTTGCCATGGGTATTTTGTCTTTCAATGATACAACAGGGACGATGATGGGCAAAAGCTTCAAAAAGAATACTAAGTGTGGCCACAAAATTTCCTCATAGGATACCCACTCCCTTTGTATATATTGTCTTGACATTTACTGAGAGGCATGTGGCTTCCTTTGGTCACAAGGCTCTCCAAAGTCATAAGGACAAGCTAATCCTTAAAGGATTGTTACCAGCTTGACAGGCATCATCTCAGTCTTCTGCATTCCCCTTCTAAGATCATAGACAAACCAAGACAAAAAGAGAAAGAATAGGAGGGACCAAAGTCTCAGGGAAGCAGGACTCCTGGGAAGAGTACAGAAAATCTGAGAAAATTTCTGGCTGAACACCTATCCTCCTCCGGCACCAAAAATTGTGAATCCTTTGGATTCAATGTCGGGTTGGATCTGATCTCCTTCACCTCTACTACTTTTTCCACCACAGTCAGTCAGCCCCAGGTTACATTCTCCAATCCTGCAAGAAAGATGACAATTGAGGGCTTCTTCAGTAGCCTGTTTATCAAGCGCTGCCCATTGTTTGAGGAGCCTTACCAAAGCTGATGTTGACAGGATGATGTGGAGATTTCTTTGAAAGCAGATTCATTTGGGGGTTATGCCAGTGTCATCTCCTCAGGCTGACTCAAGCTCAGGTCTCATGACACCTCCACTCAGGAATCTGATGTTGATTGGATCCATGGCTCAGTAGCCCATGGATCTGAACATAGCCAGAGCACCTGTGTTGGCATTGATAGCACTCATCACTTTGACTCTGGCCTTACCCCACTCTTGTTTGACTCTGACTCTGTTGTATTTGAAGAGAATGGGAGCCAAAGCATTGGAGTTGGATCTCCATAGGGCAGGTCGACTTTGAAACTTTTGGATCCATCTCTTCCTCTTGGGGCATCTGCTCTTGACAGCTCGGCTCTAAGGACAGCTTTGGATCTGGGATGGGTCAGCATCAGTGGAGTTCTCTTGGCTCCTGCCCCTTGAGAGTCATCTTTGATTCCAATTTCCTGCTTGGTGTTTGAAGTCTTCAAGAGGGTTTTTGCTAGAAGAGAAGGGATACCCCCATTGTGCTCAGATCCATCCTGACCCCTTTTATTTTCTGCTTTGATCCCCACACCTTTACACAGACAGGAACAGTCAGCTTCCAAAAGTCTCAGAAGTGCTCACTCTGAGCTCCCAGTGTGATTTGGACCCATTACCTGAGGCTCCCCAACACCAGGTCCATAAGAAGTAGACTTGTAAAAGGAAACATTTAGATACCTTACCCAAATTTGTCATGGAAGACATGGATTTGGATGAAGGGGAAGGATCTCCTAAGTCCCCCATTGGAGATGTCATCTTTAGCAACATCCAAGAAATGATGAAGCAGAAAGGGGCTGATCCACTAATACACCTTCCCTGGAAGAATCCATGTTCCTGGAGCCTTTTGGAGTTGAATGTTCTTTTGCTTGGGTGATAACTTCTCCTGATGCCTTTATCGATTTGGTGGCTCAAAGAACTTGGAAAGAGCCTGACACAGTGGAGCCAATACCAAAGAAACCTGACAAAATTTTAGCAGCTCCTATGGATAGGACACCTTGGAGTAAAGGTTCCCTCAGTAGATGCTATAGTCATAGCGGTGGTCACCAAGAAAGAACTCTCTGAAGAGATTATGTCTCCTCATCCCCCTAATGGAGAATCTAGGGCTCTGGACAGATTTGGAAAATGGACTTATATTTCAGCACCTTTTTCTTAGAGTGCTGAACTACCTGACTCATGTCACATGCTTCCAGAGAGAATTGACCAAGGAGCTTACCGATTCTCTCAAGGGTAATTTTTCACTGGATAACCAGATAGATATGGAATCCCAGCTGTCTATCATCAACTTGTTTTCCAAAGTTTCCATGCATCTGCTGTCCAATGCAGCTGGACAGCAGATGCATGGAGACTGCCCAACATAGCTGATGTAATAACTAGAGCAGCAGGCACTGGCATAGCTATACGCCATCATAGCTGGGTGCGGTTGTGTGATTTTACTGAAGACTTTAAGACATCCTTCCTTAATGCCCCTTATGATGGTTCCATTCTATTTGGACCCAAAGTTAAAGACACGTTAACCAGGCGTGAGCAGGATGGTAAGACCCTGCCATGGGAATCTGCTTCTCAACTTCCCAGAGAACCTTTTCCAGGAATCAATGAGGAGGAATGATGATGTGGTTCAGAAAATCTCAGGGTTTTAACCAAGATGCTTCCTTGATTAATCCCTCACATGGCAGGGAGGGGAGTGGTGGTTTCACTGGACATTGCCCTAGGGGCAGAGGCAGTCTGCAAAAAAGGATTTTATGGACCCTTTTCAGGGAAATTCTTCAAGTTCTCCTGCAGGATTGCCCAACTACACCACTTTGAAGGTAGTCAGGGGACACTTATTCCTGCACCACCAAACCTGACAGGCCATCACTTCGGACTCATGACTGGTGTGGATAATCACCAGAGGATATTATCCTTCCCAACAAAAAAAAAAAGGATTTCCCTGGTTCCAGCCCTATCAAATGGAATCTGCCACAGCAGAAGTCAAAAAGCTCTTAGAAAAAAGAGCCATGCAATAGGTCCCACAAGACCAACTAGGATCCGGTGTCTACTCCAGATTCTTTTTAGTTCCAAAAAAATACAGGGACCTATGACCAATTTTGTACCTCAGTAATTTAAACTAGTTTGTAAAACAGACAAAATCCCATATAGTCATGATTAAGTTAATTCTACCTCTACTCAGGAAGGATGATTGGTTGTGCTGAACAGATCTCCAGGATGCTTATTATCATGTGAAGATAAACAAGCATTCAAGGTGATTTCTCCATTTCATAGGTGAATACTAGGCTAAGTGCTCTGAAGGGCCATTTTAAGCCTAGCCAATAACTTGAGATCTCCTGTCTCACCCAAAAAAGGGAAACTAAGGCCAATTTTGTACCAAGGTGTCTAGATCCTTTCCCCAGATCTAGACTCCTTGAATCTAATTATTTGGTTACTCTGATTTTAATGATGGCCAGAGATGGCAGGTTTTCAGAAGAGGTAGTTCACATTCTAACAACTTTTCAGAAATCTAGCACTAGGAAGGTTTACAGAAGTAAATAGAAAAGGTTTTCATTCTGGGCTGTAGGAAAAGGGATTAGATCCTTTTTCCGCTCCTCTCCCTTCAATATTAGATTTCTTATCAGAACTGTTTCATAAAGAATCCAGTTTCTTCATTATAAAGGTTCATTTAATGGCTATTTCAGAGTTTCACATTGGTCATAATCAGACACCTATAACCTCCTTAAAACTTTCTGAAGCCTTTCTCAAGGGAACCTTCCTTTTTAGACCTTCCATAAGAGATCCTGTCCCTCCTTGAGATATCAGAGTAATGCTGCAAGCTCAATCTACTTGGTTATAGTCACTTCAGCCAAGAGAATTTCAGAATTACATGCCCTTTCTTGCAAACCACCATATTTAACCTTTCATAAAGATAGAGTTTTCTTAAAACCAAATCCTTTCTTTATTCTAAAGGTGGTATCCAAATCTAACTTCAATTAGTCCATAAATATTCCATTTTTCTTCTCAAAGTTCTCAGACAAAGGAGAATATACATTACATTTGTTTGATGATCAGACAACTTAGATTCTATCTTCACAGGGAAAAAGACTTCAAAAAATCTTATTATTTGTTGCCTTTTCCAAAGTCAAATTAAGTGTGGTGTTTCCAAGGTCACCCTTTCTAGATGGCTGACAAACTGCATTTTATTTGTTCATGATAAACTGGGTTTATCATTACCTAAAAGACCATCAGCTCACTCAACAAAGTCAGTGGCAACTTCAACATTTTTTCAACAGAATCTGCCTATTGTTGAGATCTGTGCTGCTGCAACATCAACTGTTTATACCTTTGTATCTCATAAACTGGATGTGCATCCAGATAATGCTCCTTTTTGGCTCTGCTGTACTCAGGAATATCCTTCCTTAATGCCTTCCAGGAGATTGATAGCTAGGGAATCTGTCCCATCAGTTCAATCAGATGAAAATGGAAAACATCATATATGAAAGTTATGTACTCACCATGATGATAGATCAGTGTTGTCCTATTTTCATCTGGTTCAACATCCCTCCCTCCTTCCCCTTCCAAATTGTCACCTATCATGCCTCAAAGAACATGTGGTACTCTAAGGAGTCTTGCAAACATCAGCCTTAGCTGGTTGGTTATTATCTTTACACTTAAATACTTTTATGCTAGGCTGGATCCACACATTTGGTAGTGGTGAGATCAGATCTGGAATGGATCAGTCTCATCAGTTGAACCAGATGAAAATAGGACAGCACAGATCTATCATTATGGTGAGTATGTACCTTTTCTTTATTTTTGAGCTATTCAGTTTATGATCAGTGAGCTGGCAAGTTTCCATTTAATAAGTACAAACAGAGACAGCAAAATTACTGATGTCCTAACAGAGGCAGCACTGTTCAATGTACGAAGACTTCAAAGACAAAAAGTAGTATCCTTAATCTGATCTTTACCAATGCAGAATACATAAAGAAAGTTGAGGGAAGGCTATCTGTGAGGGACAATGAATGTGTGACAGTATGGTTTATTGTCACTGAGAATGGATGCAGTTCGTTGCTAAAAGCAGAAGTCTGAGATTACTGAGGACTGGCCTTTTACTAGCTAGGAAAGGAAGGACAATATGTCCAAACTGAGACCAAACAGGTAATGTAGAGGAACCAGAAAATACAATGAACAATAAAATGGAGTGAGGTATGGTAAATGGATCAAAGAAAAGAAGACTGCAGAGGAGAAGTAAACAGCCAGCCTCATTTACAAATGAGTCTACTAAAACCTTTAACTGGGTGGAAGTAAGTTTGGCCTAAGCTGAGGCAGATATTGGAATGATGGAGGCATTTTATATAACTTTATTATATGCTGCGGTGGTACGGAGGTAGCATTGTTGCCTCACAGCAAGAGGTTCTCCCATCAGATTCTCGGCTGGGCTTGGGAGTGCCTTCTGTGTGGAGTCTGCATGTCCTCCCCGCAGTTGGGTAGCGTTCGAAAGACATACGTGCGTAAATGGGCATGCCTTCGTTCAAGGTTGAGCGTCGAGCTGGCACCTCAGCATTTCGTAAAATATCTACTGCCAATCATTAGCGGACCAGAGTTCCGTTGTGGCAACCCCTTACCGGGAAAAGCTGAAAGACAAACAACAATAACATGAAGAGAAAATTAATTGCTATAAAAGGCAGCAAAGCTATGCTAGACATAGGGGTAGTATAGGAAACATCATCAAGAGACAAAGCATTATTCATCTGCATTGTAGAAAAATAGAAACCTTACACTTAGTAGCAATGTGCTTTGGCTTGTAGTAGGAAGTATGAAGAAATGAAAAACTAGGCAGAGGAATAAGGATTTTGTTTGGTCTTTGCAAAACAAGTGTAAGATGTGGATATAAATATTTGTATTGCTGTGCGGGCTGCCCCTTCATTTAGTGAAGGATCTCACAGAAGAACTTCAGGGCCACTCAAACTGTAAGTCAAACTGTTCTTGTAGAATGATGCAGTCCCAGTGGATTGGAGAACAGCAGCCATTGTGTCACTGCAAGAGAATATCATACAGCAGTAATTAACCTCAAAAGACAATATGAAGAAATAATGGGGACCCAAGTCAGCAGTAAAAAGGGCAATGTCTGCTACAGAAAGTTGAGAGAGCAGTTACCCAACCGTTCCATCATTAAGGAGTGTTTCCAGATTATGTAACCTGAGAGTAATTGTGGGTGAGGGGAATCAGAAACTGAGAAGGTTGCGGGAAGATGGTTCTGTGAAATACATACTTGTTTTGTGTTTAAGGACACAAATTCACCATATTTCCTCTTCCTGAGCTACAGAGTATATTTTTTTCTTCTGAGGCAAGCTACAGAGAATATTTTTTCTTCTGAGGATAAGTATAATATATATGATAAATAGATAAATGTGATAACTAATATGACAGATACATTGTTACTGTCTCACAACTCTTAGTTTTCTACTTCTTTTTCCAACTAGGGTATCTTCTCTGCAGAGCCTGAAGTGCTCCTTGTATCTTTGTGGGTTTTTGCCAAGTGTCATGGTTTTCTACCAAATCTCAAAGATGATCAGGTAGGTGACTTAACAGTCCTCTAAGGTGTCCAGAGGTACATGTATGGTATTAATGTCAGTATGTTTTTGTGTTTCCTATGATGGATTGATGTCATGTCTAGGTTCATATGTTCATAGGTGTTTACCAGGCTAATGACCACAAGGGCCTTTTTAAGCCTAGCCATGCATCCCAAATCTCTGATGAGTTCTGATACCCTTGATAAGTGTAAGCATGTGCCTGGGAGATGAACCATTTCCAGGTTACCTGTATGCACCAGAGACATAGGTGCCAAACCAGGGATGAATTTCTGGTTTCGCATCCAATTGTCCAAGTTACACTTGAATTGGATTAGGGAGGAGCTCTGCTTCACATGGATGGGGAGCCTGTTCCACAGATGGGGTAGTCTCTGGTATACATACCTATCTCTCCAGCATGTCCTATTTATATCACAGGCAAGGTTTAAGTCTTTTGAATGGGTAATTCTGGTACAGTTTGTTTTGTGGATATGCAGGAGGTCCATCGAAGTGGAGTCTGACAATGCCCTGTATGCCAGGCATAGATCTTCCCTCAAAAGCCTGTAAGAGACAGAATACAAGGATAGGGCTTTGAGACTGTCTGCATAGGACATATTACTTATGGCCTGTATTCTTTTAGTAAGGAACCTCTGTGGATGTTCCAGCTGTTGGATATGCCTGGTTAGGTACATACTAGAGGGGGCATTGCACTCAATGATAGGTCTGATGAATTCTGAATACAGTGGAACAATAACTTCCTTGGACTTAGATGCCATACCTTTGTTTATAAGTTGTGCAACATAGAATGATTTCCTCACCACTGTAGACACATGATGATCAAAGGCTAAATTACTATATATGTGTGTCCCTAAGTCCCTGACTACTGGGTCAACTCTAAGGGGTGTGTTGTCAATATGATAGTTACCAGGGATGGATGACTTCCCAAAGAATACTATTATGCATTTCTTGGCATTTAGTTTTAGTCTATGACTCTGACACCAGTTGTTTGTCTGTGTCAGCCCCTCTTGGAGAACATTTGTGTCAGTGTGAGACTCAATGACAGCTCCTAATTTGCAATCATCTGCAAATTTAGTCAGCCAGAGACTACTAACATTGGCCTTGATTTCTGAGAAGTAAATGCCAAAAAGGAGTGGTCCAAGGACTGATCCCTGAGGGGCTCCACTTGTGACTTGCTTCTTTGTAGAGGTGGACTCCCCAATTCTAACTTCCTGGGTCCTGACTGTGAGCCAGTTGGCTGTCCACCAGGTGACATACAGGTTTGTATCTATCTTGAGTTTATCAACAATGCCCGAGTTGGCATTGTGTCAAACACCTTGGCCAGGTCAAGGTTGGCAGTGTGAATGATTTTACCCTCATCCATTGCTTTGGTGACCTTCTCAGGTTGAGTAGGCATGATCTGCCCTTTACAAAACCAAACTGGATTGGATCCAGTGTCTGGAGGTTTACTACATCTCTATTGATCATCTCCATGATATGTCTTTCCAAGGCATTACAAATAAGACTAGTGAGACTTAAGGGTCTGTAATTTCCATTGCCTGTAGATGGCCTACCTTTTTGCAGAGGGATGACTGTTGCCTTTCTCCATTCATGAGGCACAAAGCCTGTTTGGAGGCTAGAGTTAAATAGCAATTCCAAAAGCCCTGATAGGTCATGTTTCATGCTATTTAGAAGACATCCTGGGATATTGTCTGGGCCTATTGGTGCCATGTTCTTGGTCTTAGAGAGAGCATTAAGGACCTGTTCCCTAGTGATAGTAGGGGGAGTTATATTTGATGATGTTTCCTGAGGGAAGGTTGAGGGGGAGAGAGGAGTAAAGTTGGAGTTGAATTTATCTTCTGGCTTAATATAGGTGGTTCCATTTACAATGAGCTCTGCACACAATTGTGCATTGCCCTTGAGGTTGCAGACATAGCTAAAGAATGCTTTGTGGTTGTCCTTGGCCTCAGAGGCCAAACTTACCTCAAATTTGGCTTTGGTAGACTTTATTTGTCCTCTGAGTTGTTTGTTTAGTTTAATGAGAGTGTTTTTATCCTGCTGGGTGTTGCACCTCATATTTTTTGCCATGATTTTCTTCCTCCTGTTATTCATCTGATTGATTTTGTGATTCCACCAGGGTGGTTTGTTTTTTGAGTTAGTTCTGCACTGCTTCCTTGTGGGTACAGCTGCCTCTATATAGCTATTAACATGTTTGCACTGGGTTTCCGTGAACAGTTCTGCATAGGATTATTTCTCGCCCTCTTTTTCACTGACTAACAGGATAGGCTCTGATTAATTGCAACTCTGAATAGGATAAAGCAGGTACTGGAAAAAAGAATAAATGAATTAATGAATGACATATATACTACACAGTGCCTTCCAAGATTTGGAATGGTCTTCCCCTTACAATCAGATATCATTCATTAACTTCCTTAAAATATAACCTTTTTTTAGCACGTTTATTGAATTATTATTTAAGATATAGGCAAACATACATTTATATAAAAGAAAACAAACCCACATTAACATGTTCACAGTTGCAAGCATTATACATCACATACATTATTTTATACAATTATCACCAATCCAGCATTACATAAATTGCTCAATTCCTGCTTTCCTTTAAACCTCACTCCTCATCCTCCAAAACATCACTCTGCATATATTGTTCCCGTATTTTCCATTTTTTTTCTATGTAATTTGTTCCTAATCTTTTCTAAAGATCCCACTTCCAGTTCTTTTATCTCTGTTACAAATTTCACTACTTCAAATACAGTTGGTTTAGACTTTCCTGGGGCTCCATCATTGGGCCACTTCTTTTTAACATCATTACCAACCTTCTCTACTCTTCCTGTCCTGGATCCTCACTAATACAATACGCAGATGATTCTACACTTATCACTATTGCTGAATCACCAACTCAACTAAAATCAGACACACAGTCCTCTTTTAACTCCATAGAAAACTGGCTATCTGAAAACCAACTTATCTTTAATACAAAGAAAACCAAATTACTACTCTTTCTCCCTAAAAACCTTGACCACATAAAGTCTTCTTTCTCCATACTGTCACAAAATAATACTCAAATACAGGTGGACACCAGTACAAAACTCTTAGGTGTTACTATTGATGATAGACTAACCTTTGATTTACTTGTCAATAATTGTATCTGAAAAACACATCTCAAGCTAGGTCTCCTCTATAGAAACAAAAAATATCTTACCAAAACAGCAAAACTAACCCTTTCAAATGCTTACCTCTTACCCACTTTACTTTATAGCTCCCAAATTCTCACCAGCCTCAACACTGGACTACTAAACAAGTTAGAAACAACTTATAACAGGATTGCCAGATTTGCTGCCCCAAATTCTTACAAGTCCCATCACTGTCTCTCACTAAAATAACTAAATTGGCTAGAATTACCTAACCTGCTTCGGTATAATGTTTCAGATTATTCATTCCATTCTCTACAAACCCTCTTTCTGTCAAGCTATCTCATCTCTAATCTCTCATTAACTACCCACTAGATAACTCCACAGTTCTGAACAAGGCCTACTAAAAATCTACAAACCAAGGACCAAAATGAGTCACATAGTCTATAGCTTTAACCCTTCCAAGGCCTGGAATAGCCTACCACTAGATATAAGATCCCTTGAACATCCCAATCAATTCAAAACCACTACAAAAAATACCTTCATGAAAAATGGACTTGCCAATGTAATTATCCCCTTAAACACTCCCCTTCTACTTCTCTTCTCTCTTCTTTCCCTTCAATAAACAAACCTACTACTTTATCTTCTCCTCTTGGTACATCCCTGTACAAACATAAAATATTTCAGCTATGTAACTATTGCACTATTATGTATATAATATGTAATTATGAATGTATCCCTCTGATGAATGTATTTCTATGTATTTCACTTGCCACAGTTTAATGTATGACACTGTAATGCAATAATATGTGGTACTGATGAATGTAATGTGTGGCACTGTAATGCAGTAATCTGTGCTACTGATGAATGTATTTCTATATGTATTCAATATGTAAAATTTCTATTTTCTGTTGCAGCTTTTCTCCTCAGGCCTCCGCTGAAAATGGGCATTTGTAGCCCAGTCGGGCAAACCCAGACAACAAATATAAAATAAAATAAATAAATAAATAATTTAATAAACTCTGTGTAGTTTTAGCGTGAAGCATGTCAATAAAGACAGTTGTAGCATGAGCACTAATCACATATCGACATGATACAGTATGGACTGCACGGTTATTGTATATTATGTACCAAAAGCACACCTGTATGACTAATGGTATGCCACTACAAATTAAAATAAACACAAAAACAAGCAAAATAGCAGATGACCAACACACTGCTGAAATAAAACCAAAGTGTTTATTAAAACCAGGTAAGCGCTTTCTCGACCACACGGGTCGCTTCATCAGACCATCACAAAAACACAAAAAAACTCCCTATTATATACATTCCTAACTATTACAATCAATTAAAATCAGTGCAACCTGTAAGAAAGTGTAAAAAAGTTTAAGCTCACATGTTTGTAATCATTCTCCATAATTCCATACAGCATAGGAAGTAAAATCCAGCATGCTACATCACTGCGTTGGACTCAGTCTTAAAAGTACAGGTTTAATAATGCAGAAAAATTAAATACAAAATACCAGCATTAATATATTCACTCCTACAGTCTCATATACTGAATATTGACACTATGCTGTTGATGTTTTTTGTGCTTTTGTGATGGTCTGATTAAGCGACCCCGTGTGGTTGAGAAAGTACTTACCTGGTTTTAATAAACGCTGTGGTTTTATTTCAGCCGTGTGTTGGCCATCCGCTATTTTGCTAGTTTTTTATTGTATATTATGTGACTGTCACATAAGGTGACATATCAGTGGAATAGATAATTTCTGATATAAGCATAGTGATATGAACAATGGATAGGACACATATCAGGGATGGTATATACAATAGGGATTATGTGCATATTGTGAAGCTGTGAAAAATGAATTGCCTGAATATAAATGTAATGTCAGCATAGGTCTCAAGCAAGCAGGACACATAGTAACAGGTCCGTGGACAACAGTAGGCAGAAACCAGGTACAACCAGGGACAATATCAGAATAATACCACCGGTAATCCCATGTCTTCCACATAACTTTTGTGATTGTGAGTGATCACAGATGGTTCTGCAATAACACACTTATACGATTATTATAATTCATAGGTTCATAGGTTGGTACTAGGCTATCGGCCCTAGGGCCTATACAAGCCTAACCATAACAATTCTCTGGATATTTCTACCCACATTATTTACTTCTCTGGACCCATGTCTAGCAGGGCGACCAACATGATCCCCAGGGTGAATTTCATATCTCCCATCCAATCATCAAGGTTCCTTTTGAAGAGCGCCAAGGAGGCACTCTGCTTGACATGTATGGGCAGTCTATTCCAGAGTATGGGGAGTCTCTGGGCCAGGAACCTATCCCTCCAGCATGTTTTGTTCATTGTGATGACAAGGTTTAGATCCCTGGAGCTTGTGGCTCTGAGGGATTGGGATTTCTTTAAGTGGAGCATGTCCAACAGCTCCGGGTTTGACATGGTCTTGTATGTTAAGCAGAGATCACCTCTGAGTAGACGATATGCCACAGAGTATAGCTGGAGTTTTTTTAGATGGTCAGCATATGGCATCTGCTTTAGGCCTGTGATTCTTTTAGTGAGGTATTTCTGTGGCCTTTCCAGCTGTTGCAGATGTCTTGTGAGGTACATACCAAATGGGGCATTATACTCTATAATGGGTCTAATGAAGGATAAGTACAGTGGGACAATGACCTCCTTTTGTCTGGATGAAAAGCCCTTAGTGATGAGGTGTGCCACATAGAAGGATTTCCTGACTGTTGCGGCAATGTGGTTATCGAAAGTGACACCCCTGTCCACCTGTGTCCCTAAGTCTCTCATCACACTTTCGATGTTTAGTGTACTGCCACCTATGTGGTAATTCATGGGTACATGTTTTTTTCCAAAGGGGATAACTATACATTTCTTGGCATTAAGCTTGAGCCCATGGCTCTGGCACCAGGCATCTGTTTCTGTAAGGCCCTTTTGTAGAATATCCACATAATTTGGGGATTCAATAATGGCTCCCAGTTTGCAGTCATCTGCAAACGTTGTTAGCCAGAGTCCCTTAGTGTTGGCCCGTACTTCAGAGAAGTAGATGCCAAACAAGATCATCATTAATCTCTGAGGGGAATCAAGTGCACCTCCCTCAAAATGTAACATCTGCTGGAGATGTTCGGATGGACATTGTTACGCATGTATTTGAAATAATGAGCAATCCTGGCTAGATGACAGGTGTGCATACCACTTGGTCAAACTCATAGGGGTGTGTTGTCCATATTGTAATTATATTGTGTATTTGAGTTCATAATGGAACTAATCCCCCCATGAATTTCCTTCATCTATTATGTCTCCATGGCTGTGATATCAATCCTTTGTGTGTGTTGATACTGTATGCATTATATTAATATCACACTTGAATTCAACAACTTTCCACAATTTGCAGTCCTCCACAAAACTGGTTGGAGACAGTATGTGTAAGCCAGTTTCTGGAAAGGGCCTGCCACAGAAAACTGAGGCATAGACCTGGTCACTGGACTTTAGATAGAGGTAGCTTCTCACAATGCACCAGTGACAGCTTCTCTGTAATACCTGACTGTGATTTGTGTCAAATGCCTTGGCCAGGTCAAGTTACACTGGATGATGGAGTTGTCATCCTACATGTCCTTGTTAACCTTCTTGAAGACAGTGAATAAATGTAACAGACATGATGTAGCCTGAACAAATCAAATGTGGGTTTAGTACACAGATGGGATATTACCTGTGTCCTTTTAGAGAAGGTCCATGATGATTCCTTGGCCTACCTCACAGATGAGGAGAGTCAGAATGGGTATATACCTCCATGCATCAGGTGATGGTCCCCCAAAGTCTGAAGGATTCATGTTGCTGTACACACTTCTATGGGAAAATAGGATATCTGAGGCTGTGTTGACATATGGATCCAACTGTGTCTGGTAGGTCAGGTTTTAAGTCAGACTATAGACAACCTGTGATGTTGCCATGGCCCATTGCTTCTGTTTAATTAGCCATAGAGGGTGCACAGATGTGCTGCCCTGCTAAGAATAAAATTTGAGTAACGTTTGCATGTATACTTTGGCTGATGGCCAGTGGTGCCAGGGTGGTGACATGTGAAACAAATTGTCAGCTAGCAGATTGTCTATGTCTTCTGGGTGGGTATGTTTGCTGACATCCACACACAGATCTGTGCTTAGTTGTGTATTCCACTTAACATTTCACATGTATTGGAATAAATGATTTGTGACAAGAACTCTATACAGCCTTGGTCATTCATCACATTCCACACACTGTTGCTATGCGCACAGTCGTACAACTGTACAAGTATCATGTACTTACATCACTTGCACAACATATGCCTATATGTGTTTCATGGGTAAGGTGTGTTTGAGTGGCCTGATTGTTGTATCAGGACATGTTAGAGAACAGTTCTTTGTAGCTTTTGCAGAACATTTCCTGACAGAAATACTAACAGTCACAAAATGGTGCTGCTGACCACCTTAATAATCCCTGGATGTACCAACACAACTGCACATACAATGAATTCCACAAGGATGCAGTTGAATCAAAACATACGATACATTGAGACTTCCAAGATGGTTGCACATTGAGTAACAGCTTATTTCTAGCTCTTCCAGTGTGAAAACAGAAACTCAGAAGAGAAGGCCAGTAGAATTCTGTTTATGGGTACATTTCAGTAACTGGCTAGAAGGTGCACTGCCTGGATGCCAGGAATAAGGAAATACAGAAAATCTGGAAAACAAATTCAGCTACGAAAAGTGAGGAAGAAACACTGACTGGGGAAAGTTCTGCATCTATACAGCAAAAAGCCATGCTATCTTCAGACATGATTCCCAATAATGTACAGGACGATACAAGATAACTGCATACAGATCTGGTTAAAATAAACAAAACACTGATGGAGTATATCAACACAAACAACAAAAGGCTGGAGCAAAATGGAAGAAGCTTTAAACAGATATTCAGATGAGATGATAAAACTGCAAAAATCAGAGGTCAAAATGAGGAAAAGGCTGGCTGAATATGAAACTGCTCAGGATGAGATGTTTCAAAAAATAATAGAATTAGAGGACAGAGCATGCAGAGAAAACCTGAGATTTTCAGCTATACCAGAAAATCTGGAAGGGACAGACTGATTTAATTTTATGAAAGCGCAAATAAGCAACTGGACTGGTATTCCACAACAGGAGTTGTTAGTTGAAAGGTCACATTGTGTGTATGCTGCAAACTTGCTATAAGAAAGCAACCTAGACCTTTAATAGTAAAGATGCAATCCTACCAGCGGAAGGAGTTGATTCTGACAAAACTGTGGCAGAAGGACAAAGTACTGAAAGTGGGAGATAGCAGAGTGTTTGTGGAGAATGATTCCTTGTTGTACACCAGACAGAAGAGGAACACATTTATTCCACTATTCAGGGAATGTTGAGATGCAGGTGTTAGATTCAAACTGCTGTACCCAGCTGTCTACATGGTGTTCTTCTCTGGAGTGACAAAAGCATTTTTGATAAAGTACATGCTAAAGAAGAAATACAAAAGTTTGTCCAACTAAAAGTAAGCTGTGAAACAGAAGGCAATTCTGCTTCTTGCTCTTCTGGTAATAAAGACTACAGAGGGGGTATACCTGTGAAAGTTTTTCAAAATTTTCAACAGAAAATGTTAGAGAGAAGGAAGGGAGCAAGAGATTAGACTAGAAGAATTGAGAGCACACTGAAAATGAAGCAGAGACAGGATTTTAGAGATGAACAGTAATACAACCAGTAACTTGTGAAATATGACAGAACAAGAAAATCTGAAAATGGACTTTTTCAGAATTTGTTGGACTTGTGGGGGACTCTAAAGCATATGCCCTATTTCATGTTATTAATGTTCTGAAAAGTGCTTAGGAGAGGGAAAGAAGAGGGATAAAGTTAACTGTAAGTAAAGATTTTTTTCTTTTTTTTAAATAGTACCAATTTTGTGGCATGTAGTTTTTTTTTAAATGCTATAAAGTTTTTCAGTTAGTTGTAAGTGTAATGGAGAATGTAAACAGGTGCTGCTGTTCTTTTCTTTCTCCTTTCTTCTCTCTTTCTTCTTGTTCAGTTTTAAGAAATGTCAGCACTGTAATGTAAAAAGCATGGGGAAATCAGACTGATTTAGTAACAATTTTTTAGAGAGAGCAAGTAAATGAAAAAGAACACTGAATATTATGAGTCTTTTTTCTAGCAAATATACATATGCCCAGTAACATTTCTGTAGCTGGTCTTCATGTTTCCATGGAAACAATGTGATAAAAAGAAACTGGCTACATTCTGGTGGAGAGTGATTGGCTGGGAAAAAATAAAAAGAAAAGAGAAACTGGCTAGAAGATAATGTTCTTTGAAAGCTTTCAGGTTTTTTTTTTACCAAGGTAGTTATTATTCTCTGAAAACATTCAGGGGCTTTCCTTATGGAGTTAATGTTCTCCAAAAACATTCAGGGGTTCTCCCAGCTTTGACATAAGAATGGGTCAATTCCTTAGAAAGCCAAAAGATTTGGAGAAGTAAAAAAAACTGGGAGAGGTATAAAGATAAGACAAAACCAATCAGCACTTAGAAACACAGGCTGCACCATGCATCTTAGCGTGGATAACCTTTCTTTTAGGTTAACTCAAATTTTTGAGTGTGGCTGTCAGTTTGGGACTTTTGTTTCTATTAGGAGGGTAAAACATCAATATTTGAAGGTGTACATAGTTTTGTGTGTTAGTATTAAGTTAATAGGTTTTGGGGGGTATTGGAGATGTGTCTGTTTTTTTTGTTTGAGGGCTTTCAATAAAACAAAACATTTTATAAGATGTGACATAGGCTCAAATGGATATGACAAGAAACAACTTTATAAAAGTTCAACCTGCCAATTAGTGTATGCATATAATACAAAAGCTGGAACTAGACATTTAACAAAAGAGGTATTATACATAAAAGGTGGGATTAATAACTTTTTAATGCAATGATGCTTTCATTAATGTCTTTAAATATAAATGGCCTCACAGATAAATACAAACAAGAAAGAGTAGTGAACTATATTAAAAATGTAGAGTCAAACAGATATGTTACATGAGACATACTTAGAAAGAAAGGAACATGTGAATTTCATAAAGAAAAGTTTTCAGGAATGTTATTCAGCAGAATACCCGAGACAAAGAAAAAAGGGGGTACTTATATTAATTGCAATAGGAGCTCCAATAGTGATAGAAGAAGATAAAAAAGATAATAATGGCAGATTTGAAGTGCTAATGGGTTACTGGCAAGGGAGGAGGATTACACTGGCATGTATTTACATTCCACCTAAAACTGCTATAATGGAGCTTAAGAAAATTCTGGGAGAAATAGTCAGTTTTCAGCAAGGAATATTACTTATAAGTGGGGAGTGAAATTTGATTTGCAACAGTGAATATGTGTCTGGGGGCTCCAGAAGGGAAAATATAATAAAGAAGGCTAGATTTTTGAAGAAATTTATGAAAATATTTGGCATGAAAGATGCAAATTCAGTAATAGGAGTTTGGAGTGAATTTGCATATTATTCCTCAAAATATAAAAACTGGGCTAGGCTAGACAGAATTTACATTTCACATGAACATGTGCATTTAATTAAAGGTTTTGATACTCACCCAATGACTATTTCAGATCATCTGCCAATAATAGCTAAAATAATAGCACCGGGTAATGGAATAAAAATGAAACATTGGTGCTTTCCCACCTATCTGTTGAAAAGAGAGGAATTTAAGGAATGGGTAGTGGAGATTATTCAGGAGCTGTTAGGATAAAATTATTTTTCTGAAAATATAGCTAGGCAGTGGGATAATATTATGATGGAGTTTAAAAATGGGGTGTAAATAAAAGATAGGGGCTATGGTTAAGACGTAACGAGTTATTTAGAAGGACTGACAAATGTTAATTTATGCAGAATAGGGGGAATGCCACAGAACAAGAAGAGGATCAACTGCAGAATGCTAGGCAGAAAATAAGGGATTTCCTTGATAATATGAATGAGCTTGGAAAGATTCCTGTTAAGCAACTGTTATTTGATAATAATACTAGAGCACAAAAACTTTTAGCACTATGACTCAGGCAACAGAAAGTGGAAAGGGCTGTCACCAAACGTAAGGAGCCTATAACAAGGAAGGTAACAAGAGATCCTGTAGAGGTATTAGAAATATTTTGGAAATTCTATGAGAATCTCTATAAAACAGAGAAAATGAAAATCAAGAAAAGATACTGGACTTGTGGGGGACTCTAAAGCATATGCCCTATTTCATGTTATTAATGTTCTGAAAAGTGCTTAGGGGAGGGGAAGAGGAGGGAGAAAGTTAACTGTATGTAAAGATTTTTTTTCTTTTTTTTTAAATAGTACCAATTTTGTGGCATGTGGTTTTCTTTAAATGCTATAACGTTTTTCAGTTAGTTGTAAGTGTAATGGAGAATGTAAACAGGTGTTGCTGTTCTTTTCTTTCTCCTTTCTTCTCTCTTTCTTCTTGTTCAGTTTTAAGAAATGTCAGCACTGTAATGTAAAAAGCATGATTAAAAACCATGATAAATGAAAAATTAATTTGCTTTTTCTCATACTTGCATGGGGGAAATGGACTGATTTAGTAACATTTTTTTTAGAGAGAGCAAGTAAATGAAAAAGAACATTGAATATTATGAGTCTTTTTTTCTAGCAAAAATACATATGCCCAGTAACAATTCTGTAGCTGGTCTTCATGTTTCCATGGAAACAATGTCATAAAGAGAAATTGGCCATATTCTGGTGGAGAGTGATTGGCTGGGAAAAAATAAAAAGAAAAGAGAAACTGGCTAGAAGATAATGTTCTTTGAAAGCATTCAGGGTTTTTTTATGAAGGTAGCTATTATTCTCTGAAAGCATTCAGGGGCTTTCCCCTAGGTAGTTAATGTTCTCCAAAAACATTCAGGGGTTCTCCCAGCTTTGACTTAGGAATGAATCAATTCCTGTCATGGTATTAGAAAGCCAAAAGATTTGGAGAATTAAAAAAAACTGGGAGAGGTATAAAGATAAGACAAAACCAATCAGCACTTAGAAACACAGGCTGCACCATGCATCTTAGCGTGTATAACCTTTCTTTTAGGTTAACTCAAGTCTTTGCGTGTGGCTGCCAGTTTGGGACTTTTGTTTCTATTAGGAGGGTAAAACTTCAATATTTGAAGGTGTACATAGTTTTGTGTGTTAGTATTAAGTTAATAGGTTTTAGGGGGTATTGGAGATGTGTCTTTTTTTTTTTTTGTTTGAGGGCTTTCAATAAAACAAAAAGTTTTATAAGATGTGACATAGGCTCAAATGGATATGACAAGAAACAACTTTATAAAAGCTCAACCTGCCAATTAGTGTTTGCATGTAACACAAAAGCTGGAACTAGACATTTAACAAAAGAGGTATTATACATAAAAGGTGGGATTAATAACATTTTAGTACAATGATGCTTTCATTAATGTCTTTAAATATAAATGGCCTCACAGATAAATACAAACAAGAAAGAGTAGTGAACTATATTAAAAATGTAGAGTCAAATAGCTATGTTACATGAGATACACTCAGAAAGAAAGGAACATGTGAATTTGATAAAGAAAAGTTTTCAGGAATGTTATTCAGCAGAATACCTGGGACAAAGAAAAAGGGGGTACTTATATTAATTGCAAGAGGAGCTCCAATAGTGATAGAAGAAGATAAAAAAGATAATAATGGCAGAGTTGTAGTGCTAAGGGGTTACTGGCAAGGGAGGAGGATTACACTGGCATGTATTTACATTCCAGCTAAAACTGCTGTAATGGAGCTTAAGAAATTTTGGGGAGAAATAATCTGTTTTCAGCAAGGAATGTTACTTATAAGTGGGGAGTAAAATTTAATTTGCAACAGTGAATATGTGTCTGGGGGCTCCAGAAGGGAAAATATAATAAAGGAGGCTAGATTTTTGAAGAAATTTATGAAAATATTTGGCATGAAAGATGCAAATTCAGTAATAGGAATTTGGAGAGAATTTGCATATTATTCCTCAAGATATAAAAACTGGGCTAGGCTAGACAGAATTTACATTTCACATGAACATGTGCATTTAATTGAAGGTCTTGATACTCACCCAATAATTATTTCAGATCACCTGCCAATAATAGCTAAAATAAAAGCACCGGGTAATGAAATAAAAATGAAACATTGGTGCTGAAGAATTTAAGGAATGGGTAGTGGAGATTATTCAGGAGTTGTTAGGATAAAATTCTTTTTCTGAAAATATAGCTAGGCAGTGGGATAATATTATGATGGAGTTTAAAAATAGGGTGTAAATAAAAGAAAGGGGCTATGGTTAAGACATAACAGGAGTTATTTAGAAGGACTGACAAATGTTAATGTATGCAGAATAGAGGGAATGTCACAGAACAAGAAGAGGATCAACTGCAGAATGCTAGGCAGAAAATAAGGGATTACCTTGATAATATGAATGAGCTTATAAAGATTCCTGTTAAGCAACTATTGTTTGATAATAATACTAGAGCACAAAAACTTTTAGCACTATGACTCAGGCAACAGAAAGTGGAAAGGGCTGTCACCAAACTTAGTGAGCCTATAACAAGGAAGGTAACAGGAGATCCTGTAGAGGAATTATAAATAAGTACTTAAAATGTTTTTAGTCCCTTTAACATTATACACAGGTCATGCATATTTTTATCAACTAGAGGAGAAGTTGTAAATAGCAATTAATAAAGAGATGAAGCACTCTTTATGGGAGGGGAAGAAGGCAATGGGATAACTGATTCTTCCAGTAGAAAAGGGCAGAATGGGATTACCCAATTTGAAGGGGTATTTCAGAGCTACACAGTTAATACATAGTACAAGCAGAAAACTATAATTCAAAATAGAAAGGGATGGTGATGAAACAGGGGGAAGCTCAAGAAACAAGGAGCGCCTGGGATTTTGAATGCAGGCCTCTAAGGAGAATAACAATAATCATACAGAATATTATATCCATAAAATAGCAGAAAGTATTCTAAGAACTAAACCAACACAGGAATGGAGAAAGGAGATTCTGCTGATAGAGATGACTGCTATTAGGGATACAGACAATAGGTAAGAGGGAGCTGGAATTTATTGGAGAAAACTGTCAAAGGAACCAAGGTATTTGGAGCAAATAACTAGAGAAGGAAAGATGATAGACTGGGAAGACGTCAAGAATTTATTTGGACTGCAGGTTAGAGATTGCCTTCCCTATCAGGGATTGATATCTTCTCTATCAGAGACTGATATCAGAGTAGAGGCAAAGATAAAGAAATAGGGGGTTCTAAATGAAAGACCAGCACTGGTAGAGTTTTTAATAGAATCTGGAACATAAGCTACCATTACAAAATGAATAATTAGTAGAGCATATAAAACATTGCATGATAACTATAAGAATCAATCAGAGGAGGTTAGAATGGATTGGGAAGAGAGATTGGATAAGCAATTCACAAATAACACTGGGAGGATATATGTATGTTTCCCAAATATGCAACAAAATCTAGAAGATTTTGAATTTTTGCTTGGAAATATTTACGTAGATATTTTTATACCCCAAGTAGACTCCAGAGAATTTTTCCTCAGATAGACAGGAAATGTTGGAGGTGTGAAGGAGAAGAAAGATATAGTTGTGAACATATTTTCTGGGAGTGTGATGAGTTGGCAGACTTTAAGGATTCCCTGCAGGATGCACATTCGGAGATGCTGGGTGGGCAGATTGGTCTGACAAGTGAGATGATTTTTCTGAGCTATGATTCAGAATCAGAATGGCCTAGACATGGTAAGGCCTTGCTGTATCGAATAATGGGGTCTATATTATATCCTCGAATGCTTAAAAAAGCGAACGCTGATTGATCGAACTTATTTTCACGAAACTGCAAAATATCGAAGCAGCAGAAACTCTAATTTTTTCCTAGGGAAAGAATTTGGTTGTCCGTTTCTGTTGCTTCAGTATTTTCAGTGTTATGGTGGAAAGTTACCGGTCAGATTCAGGTAAGTGTGCGATTGTGTGGATGTGAGTGTTAGGGTGATTTAGGTGAGTTAGGGTTAGGGCTCAGGTTAGGTGTGTGTGTGATTGAGTGGACATGAGGGTTAGGGTGGATTTAAGTGAGTTAGGGTTAGGGAGCGGGTGAGGTGAGTGTGCGATAGTGACGGACCTTAGGGTTAGAGTTTGGGTTAAGGTAAGTGGGTAGTTAGTGGTGTGTGCATAGTTTAGTGTAGGGTTAGGTATCAGATTTTAGGTGTATGTGGGTGGATTTCTGTTTGTTTGGTGTGCTTGTGCTGTGTGTATGTGTTTTGGATCAGCAATTTTTTTCCCTGGGAAAAAAATCGCTGATCTGACAGTTCGAGATTGTAAGCTTTTGCTTAAATTAGCTCGATCAATCAGCATTCGCTTTTTTAAGCATTCGATGATATAATATAGACTCGAATAATGGTGGCTGCCAAAAAAGCAATTACTAGAAAATGGAAATAAAAATCTAAACAAACTATACTTGAAGTACTGACTATAGTAACAGAGATAAAACAACTGGAACTGAGATCTTTATAAAAGGGTAGGAGCAAACTACACAGGAAAAAATGGAAATTATTGGAACAATTAATACAAGGCAGGAATGAGGTTTAAAAGATGGCAAGACTTAAATGAGCTATGTAATGTTTAAGTGAAAAACATTGGGTAGATTATAAGTGATGTATAATGTTTGCAATTAGGAGTGTGTCAGTATAGTTTTTAATGTAAAATGTTTGCAACTAGGATTGTGTCAGTGTGATTTATTTTCATTTCTGTAAATGTGTGATTGCCTATGTAGTAAGTGATGGTTTAATAAAAATGTTTCTTGTTTAAAAAAGGCAGGGATTGAATACTTTATGTATTATTGCCTAGGTTATATGATATATAGCAATATATGTGAAGTATAATATTTCTTTTGTAATATAATCTGATTACTTTTATAAGAATGTAAATTTGCCTATGCCACAAGTGAAAAAAAAACATATGATACATTGGTTGCATATATCACAGCATGACAACTGTATGTATGAGACAAGACTTATGTGACCATGTAATCAATATGAGTTGATATTTATGTCAGTCACAGAACATTTAATGATAGTATGTAGCGACATGTACACTTGTGCCATACGGCAAGGGTCACTATGATGGCAGAATATGAACTGTGTAGAAGGTTGATCTGCTCCACTACCAAAACACATGTCCTAATGTGATAATAATACACATAACAGTGTATCATACTATGTCAACAGCTCTCAGGGGGCATATTATTACAGATGTTATAGAAGAAGCATGTACTGAAATGGCATCAATGGCCATAAATACATTAGCTCACATCACAGGTAGTAAGACCCTTTTGTAGCCATACTATACATCCACACCTCAATATAGCACACATCAATGACAGCAACATTGACATGTCAATCATTCATTGAGTCATAGGACATTATTAGGCTAATGGCCAACATCACATGAAATCCTAGCCAGTATTATGCCCTGTAAAAAATCCCTATATCTATATTATGGAAGACAGTAAGCCTATTGTGCATATGTGTATACTTGTTTGATTTTATTACATCCTGCCACTGTCCATATGAGACTTGTACACCACACCATGACAGAATTAGCAGTCACACATGCAATGGTCTTGAGATGGCTTGCAGAGGCTCATGGAAGGACTCTGCTTCATGATGTGTGTATGCATATTTGAAGCGAGGATATCCTCCACTCCTCTGCAGGAAGGATGTCATGTAGCCAATGGAAACAGGAGGATAGTGGATACATAGGGCTGTGTGGAATGTTTTCCAACTGGTAGTGAAATGAAGAATGATTCCAAAGCTTATACAATGTCCATAAAGTACCACAAACCACACACACACACACACACACACACACACACACACACACACACACACACACACACACACACACACACACACACACACACACACACACACACACTCGCACACAAGCACACAAGCACACACACACACACACACACACACACACACACACACACACACACACACATGCACACAAAACAGTAGACTGGGCCTGCTTTTTCACCTTGCTGTGTAGGCATAGGATATGACCGGCATGCGGTGTCACAGTAGCAACAGCACATATATCTGACTGTAACATTGTCATGTTGCACTTTATGAAGTATGATAGCATCATTGTATGCTGAGGACAACATGTTGGGAGGAGTGTAGGATATGGATGTGGAGTCACATCTCTTTGTAAAATTGTCTGAAAATGATAGATGTATGTACAGACATGCAAGGTACCTGCTGTTCAATTAGGACCCCTATATGTGTAGTTAAAGTAATTTGCAAACACAGTAGTTAATGTTACTACCAGACCACAGGTTTGTCTTGAATGCTGTCAGAGTGCATGTTATACAGGATGACATCATTATTGTATACTACAATGAGATGTTTGGAGTAGGGTTTGACATAACTGTGGACTCCCATATTGTTCTAAAACTGTCATCATAGTGAGTGTTGGCTGCACACACACAGTTGACTGTAGTGAGAATAGAACTGCCACCTACCTATTTACAAACCACAGTACTTATTGCAAGCGCCACAGAAGAAGTCTGGTTTCTATGGTGACTGACAACACTTTATAGCCGATGACATTAGCAGTGTCTGGTGAGAAGATGATGATAATACTATCTTACATGCTGGTGTAAAATGGTCTCTTTAATGTCAACCAACTGAACAACACACACACACGCACACACACACACACACACACACACACACACACACACACACACACACACACACACACACACACACACACACACACACACACAAGTTGACTGTAGTGAGGACAGAACCCCTACCTAAGTATACCAACTAGAGAACTCAGTATTTAATGCAAGTGTCACAGCACAAGTCTGTTTTTTATAGTGTCCAACAACACTTTATAGCTGATGACATCAGCAGTGTCTGCTGAGAAGAAGAAGATGTTAATAGCAGTTTCTGACATGTTGGTGTAAGCTGCTTTCTTGAATGTCAACCAAGTGAATACACACACCAACTGACCGCAGTAAGAATAGAACCCCTACCCACTTATTTACACAGCACAGTACTTAATGCAAGTGCTGCAGAGCAAGCCTTGCTTTTATAGTGACTGACAACACTTCATAGCTGATGATAGCAGTGTCTGGTGAGAAGGAGATGGGAAAAGCAGTGTATGACATGCTGGTGTAAAATGTTCTTTTGAATGTCAGCCAAGTGAAGTCACAGACATGCAGTGACATACCAATTGACCACAGTGAGAACAAAACTCCTTCCCACCTAATTACAAAGCACAGTATTTAATGCAAGCACCATAGAACAAGTCTGACTTTTGCAATGCTCCAGAACAAATTATAGTGGATGATATCACCATTCGATGTTTGAGAGAAGTTGTTGGGAGGCCTTTATGAAATGCATGTGTAGGCATGTACAAATGCCAAAATATTAGTACTCCATAGGATTGTACTGATGACTGTAGGATTCAGAGTTATGTTCTTCTGACTAATCAGACAGGCACACACACACACACACACACACACACACACACACACACACACACACACACACACACACACACACACACACACATACACACCAGTTGACTGCAGTGAGATAAGAACCCCTACCTAAGTACACTGACTAGAGAACTCAGTACTTAACAGGAGCGACATGGCACAAGTCTGATATTTACACTGCTGCAGGACAATTTATAGTGGATGACATGAGCAATGGATGTTTGAGAGAAGATGTTGGGAGGCCTGTCCGAAATGAATG
This sequence comes from Protopterus annectens, assembly GCF_019279795.1. Lineage (NCBI taxonomy): Eukaryota > Metazoa > Chordata > Ceratodontiformes > Protopteridae > Protopterus > Protopterus annectens. The sequence goes on from NC_056739.1 coordinate 1,963,934,947, forward strand.
GCTAGCCATGTACAACTGTCAAGATATTAAAGATCTGCATTTTACCAGATTGATGAGTGTGCAAAGTATAGCATTTGCTGTTATGTTTCCAATGTGCACATATACCTTAAAAAGACAGCTCTGCAAACTACATGCAAACAGCTGCCACATTTCTACAAGTATTGTAAAATCTTAATGTGTATTGTCAGTATAAATATATACACTGTATATAAGAAAGCATTTTTTTTATTTCTGTAGTGTAGTTGATCTATTTGGGCACAAATTCTGAGAAAGCAAGTTTCAAGTGCATAGGTGCAGGTAACGCAGGTGTTGGGGAAAGTTGCTAACCACCGGTCAATGCTACTTAGGGTATTTGCACATTGGAAAGGAAAACATGCAACAATGTATCCTTTTTGAAATCAAGAATGTCTGCATCCTGTCTGCTTTGTGTGTGGGCCATTAGTCCAGGTTTGTGCAAAGGTAAGTGGAGTGCAAACATGACAAGCAAAGCTCACCTAGTTTTATCTTTGTGAGCAGTGCTTATTTTGTTTCATCCTTAAAAGATAAATGTGGGACTTGAACCATGATCTGCAGATAGTATATACTGTGTGAAAGCCATGTTTAGTAGATATGCTACACACACACACACACACACACACACACACACACACACACACACACACACACACACACACACACACACACAATTCACAGGTGTAGTTTATGTAATGTTTATCATAGAAGTATATTACATGATATTTATTGTATTTATCTGCTCCCTGTGTTTGCACTAAGCCACACAAATTGTGGTATTAAAACAACAAAAAATATAAAACAATGTTACAAAATACATGTTACTACACATGAAAGATTTTTACACAAGTCTGGATTTGAACTTTTGCAACAATGAACCTACAAAACACATGAAGGGTGTCCTATCTCTTTTTGCCATAGAACCAGCTTTGCAGCAAGGTGAAAATCATTGTGCATGCAAGCAAGTCCCATTTCATCCACAGTATTATTAAGACATATAACATTTGTACACTCTCAATTGCTTGTACATGCATAAATTACATATTTGGTGCAATGTCTGATCACACATCCATTTATGAGTACTGTTTGCAGCAATGCAACTCTGTCTTCTCTTTGTATTATGTTCATTCTTCACTGATCTGAGCAGTGATCTCAGACATGCAGTCTGTAAAGCATTTTGTGTCATTGTCCTTAAGATGTTTGAGAATATTAGATGACAATAATAGGCAATTTTCAACAAAGGCAGGGGAGTTTGGATATTAGTGAACAGAAACTGAGAAATGAGTGCTGCTCACTTCCATTTCAAAGTTTGTTACAATTACTTCTACACTTTGCAAGCGTGCTATGGCTGATGCACCCACTGCAGGTAAGGGAGTCTGACTTGTGTATTCCTTTTCCTTTCCACTAACCACATTCAGTTGCAATCCATTAGCAACAAAAACTGAGTTAGTGCATACACTATGTTTAGATCTGCTACACACGACCAAAAGTTTGGGATTCAGAAATTCAAATGAGTTCACACCTCATTTGCATCTTCTCTGTGCTCAGAGGCCCAAATCTACACTATAAAAAGGTAACCATGTAGCTAGGGAACTTGAAAGTGAGAGGACTTGTGTATTTGTAGAACACAGAGCACTGCTTGTACTTTTCAGCTACATGTACACATGTTATTAGGAGAAGTGTTACATATATTCATTAGGGGATTAAACTAATATCTGTATGCACTTCTTATACTTTACTCTTGGCACAGGAACTTTTGCCATACATTGACTTTCACAGATAGACAGACTTATTAACTGTTATTCTAAGTGTTATAGTTAAAATGGTTACCTTATAGTCTTTTCTATCTTATTCCATGGCAATGTGAAGTACTATATTGTCAATGATACGGGGTATAATGCTTGTAAGATGGTCCATAGACACTACCAGCGGAGTACTGAGCATAGTGAGAGGTGCCTAGCAATCATATACAATTTACTTTTATGTTGTACATGTGTACACATTTTGTGAAAATTGTGTGGAAAGCATTCATAACAGGTGAATTATGTGTTATTCTTTCGATTCTACAAACTGTCATTTTCCTGTTTATTTGGGGTTGGGGGAGCCAATTTCTATTTGTGTGTTTCCACATCACAACTTGGGTTTCAAAAGTTTTGCTCTTACAATTGTGTAGTCATTCTGGTATTTTCATTGGTGTATGGGGAAGTCTTCTAGACTTTGATGCATATTTGGGAGCCATACATAAGTCTTTCCATTGTTTCCTTGTGAACTACTTATCCAGTCTCTCTTCCCAATCTTACCTAACCTCCTCTGATTGATTCCTGTAGTTATCACGCCATATTTTATATGGCCTACTAATTATCCATTTTTAAAAGCAGTTTCTTTTTTTTAGATTCAGCTAAAAACTGTACCAGAGCAGGACTTTCACTTAGGATTCCTTGATCCCTTTCTCCTTGCCTATACTATGATATCAGTCTGTGATAGGGAAGGCAGTCTCTAGCATAAAGTCCAAATGTCTTCGTAGCCTCTTCCCATTCTATTCACTTTCCTTTTAATCATTTATAGGTTCATAGGTAAGTTCTAGGCTAGCTGCCCCTGTGGGACATTTTAAGCCTAGCCAATTTCCCTTTTTGTGTTTGAAATAACCTATCCCATTTGGTTATAGCTTGGTCTTATCCATCCCATGGTTAGTAATTATATACTACCCCTAATGAGAATAATTGGGATAATACCATAGATAATTTAAGAGGACCCATGTATGGGATAAAGCTTTTAAAAGCTGCATATGATCATTAGTAGTACAGGGGGCAGTGACGGGGTAAATTTTCTGTTTCCTATACATAGATGTAAGGTGAGCTTGAAAATGGATAGGGATGAACTTTATTTTATGTGGATGGGAAATTTGTTCCGTAGTAGCGGTATCATCTGTGAAATAAACCCATCCCTCCAAATCATTCTGTTGTTATTGCAGAAGAGTTTAGATCCCTAGATTGAGTATTTTTTGATAGCATCTGACTTGCTGATGTGCAGTAAATCCATCAGTAATGGGTTAGAGGATACCTTGTATGCCAGGCACAGGTCACCACTTAGCAGTCTTTAGCATACCAAGTATATTGACAGGGCTTTCAGTCAGTCCATGTAGGACACGTTGTTTAGGCTTTATATCTTTTAGTAAGGTATCTATGTGGGTGTTCCAGTTGTTGCATGTGTCTGGACAGATAAATGCCAACAGGGGCTTTATATTCAATATTGGCCTAATGAGGGCTGAGTAAAGGGGGGCAATGACATCCCTAGATCTAGACTCAGTCCTTTTGCTTTTAAGCTGTGCAATACAGAAGAACTTTCTTACAGCAATAGACACATGTTGAACAAATGTTAGGTCACTGTCCGCATAATTTCCCAAATCCCGAACAACTGGGTCAGCTCATAAGGATGTATTGTCAGTCTGGTAGTTCTGGGGATAGATGATTTCCCAAAGGATACAATAATGCATTTTTTTTTTCATTTTGTTTCAGACCATGATTTTGATACCAGTTATTTATTTGAGACAAAACTTCCTACAGGATGGCTAAGAAAGTGGGGATTCAATAACTGCTCCTAGCTTGCAGTCATCTGCAAACTTAGCCTGAACCCTTTGGCATTGTTTTTTACTTCAGAAAAGTAAATGCTAAACAGGAGAGGTCCCAGCACAGAACCCTGGGAGACTTCACTGGTGACTGTCTCTTTGTGGAGGTAAGTTCCCCTATTTTGATTATCTGCATCCTATCTGCAAGCCAGTTGGCAATCTATTGGGTGGCATATGGGTTTATTCCCAGTTTATTTAGCTTTTCTACTATACCTGAGAGGAGAGTTGTGTCAAACGTTTTGGCCAGGTTGAGGTATGTAGTGTGTACCATTTTCACTTCATCCATTTCTTTGGTGACCTTTTCAAAACATCCACCAGGTTGAGTAAGCATGAGCTGCTCTTGACAAATCCAAATTGGGAAGGGTCTACAGTTTGGAGGTTCCCTGTTTCCTGACTGATTAATTCCATGGTAATTCTTTCCATGGCTCTGCATATGAGGCTGGACAGATTTCTGGGTCTGTAATTGCCTGGGTGAGTGGGAGGTCCTCCTGTTTGCATGGGGATGACTGTAACTGTTCTTTTCTTTCTTGGTACAAAATCTGTATGGAGGCTAAGATTAAACAGTGTTGCTAGGAGTGTGGATAAATCATGCTTCATGCTATTTGCATTCAGGGATATTGTCAGGACCCATCAGTGCATCCAGTACCAGTGTTCCTTTGCCAATTTTTGAAAGTAAATTCCAGTTCTATCTTGCCTATTCCCTGTACTCCTAATTGTAGTCATTCCTACTGTCAGAATCTCCTTTCTCCATTCCTGTGTTGTGTTAGTTCTTAGAATACTTTCTGCTACTTTATAAATATAAAATTCTTTATAGTCATTGTTATTCTCCCTAAGGATCTGCATCCAAAATCCCACTTTCTCTTTGTTTCTTGAGCTTCCCCCGTTTCACCAGCATCCCTTTCCACTTTGAATTATAGCTTTCTGGTTGTTCTGTGTATAGGAGCCTTAACTATCAGTCGCTCTACCACAACACAGTTGTGATAGTGAGGAAAGGAGTGCATTTAGGTAGCAGTTGCATGACCTACTAGATAAAGCAGGACAATATAAATTGATAGTGTTAACAGGTGACAGAATATGAAGACTGCATGACTGGGATGACAAGAATAAAGAAGGAGAGGCCATTCTAGTCTTCATTCAGGCAGTTGGTTTGATGGTGGCCAACACATGTTTCAGCAAGAGTGGCAGTCATAAGATCACATACAAGAGTGGTCAACATGCAACACAAGTAGACATTCTCTTAGTAAGAAAAGGGTAATAGGGTAGAAGCAGAGACTGGAAAATCATCCCCAATGAAACAGTTGTCCCACCACATAAACTACTCATCACCACAATAAACAATAAGCAGTAGTTAGAGAATGCCATCAGGTCAACAGAGACTAGGCTGAAGACCTAGACATTGATAAGAGTGAAAGCACATGAGTTTAAGGAAATACTCAGGGCTCTAGAACCTCAGGATGTAGAGGAACTAGGTAGGGTTGAGGAATAAGGAGCATTGTCTCTTAACAGCATATGTAAATACCATAGAACAGATAAGTTTGACTGCTGAATCCTACACTAAGGCACTGTATGAGCACATCCACTCGTGCATGAATTGTGCCATCCCAAATAGAACCAAAAAAAAGGAAGCCAATCTGGTGGTCCCCCGCCATAAACAAACTATACAAAAGAAGAAAGAAACTGTTGCAGAAAAGAGGAAAATCCCAGGATGCAAAAAAATTCCTTACCAGCCTCAGTAAGTAGCTGAGATCCCTCATAAAATCCTCCAAAGCTAGTTACGAAAATAAAATTGCCAAAGATTCCAAAGACAACCACAAGGCATTCTATAGTTATGCCAAGAATCTAAATGGCAATGCTCAGATATGCTCTGAGTTACAACAGAATGGCATTAAATATACTGATCCCAAGGATATTGCCAATATCCTGGCAGATCGATTTAGTGCCAACTTCACCCCCCCTCACCTCCTAAAGGGCCCATCTCAATACCAAAAGATTGCCAAATTCCAGTAATCATGGCCAAACAGGTAGAAACTGCACTCTCCAAAGCTAAGAATACAGCATCCATGGGACCAGATGACATCCCTGGCTGTGTACTACATGAAATACAAAATGAACTGGCACCTCACCTAAGTGTCATGTTTAATCATAGCCTCACCTCAGGCTTTGTGCCCACTGAGTGGCGCACAGCTACCGTTATCCAACTCCACAAGGGAGGATCCACCTTGGATCCCGGGAACTACCATCCCATCAGTCTGAGGAGCCTGATCTGCAAGGGCATGGAATGCATTATTATGAAACGTGTAAACAAAGACATTGGCAACCTTCAAACACTGGATCCCGCCCAGTTTGGGTTTCTGAAGGCCCAGTCTTGTCTCCTGAACCTGATTGACTTCTTCAAATCAGTCTCCAGCTGTGGACGAGTGTAAGGTGGTCCACACAGCCTATCTGGATCTCGCCAAGGCCTTTGACACCATCCCCCACTCTGGAATCATAGATAAACTTACTAAGCTGGGCATAAATCCCTATGTCATTCAATGGGTTGCCAACTGGCTCACTGAGAGAACACAGACTGTAAAAGTAGCTGACTCTAAATCCAGCTCCAGACAAGTGACAAGTGGAGTACCTCAGGGTTCAGTCCTGGAACCGCTCTTGTTTAGCATCTACTTCTCTGAAGTACAGGCCAACACTAAGGGACTCTGGTTAACAAAGTTCACAGATGACTGCAAACTGGGAGCCATTATTGAATCCCCAAATGATGTGGATATTCTACAAAAGGGCCTTACAGAAACAGATGCTTGGTGCCAGAGCCATGGGCTCAAGCTTAATGCCAAGAAATGTATAGTTATCCCCTTTGGGAAAAAACATGTACCCATGAATTACCACATAGGTGGCAGTACACTAAACACCAAAAGTGTGATGAGAGACTTAAGGATACAGGTGGACAGTGGTCTCACCTTCGATAACCACATCACCACAATAGTCAGGAAATCCATCTATGTGGCACACCTCATCACTAAGGGCCTTTCATCCAGGAAAAAGGAGGTCATTGTCCCACTGTACTCATTCCTCATTAGACCCATTATAGAGTACAATGCCCCGTTTGGTATGTATCTCACAAGACATCTGCAACAGCTGGAAAGGCCGCAGAAATACCTCACTAAAAGAATTGCAGGCCTAAGGCAGATTCCCTATGCTGACCATCTAAAAAAACTCCAGCTATACTCTGTGGCATATCGTCTACTCAGAGGTGATCTCTGCTTAACATACAAGGCCATGTCAAACCCTGAGCTATTGGACATGCTCCACTTAAAGAAATCCCAATCCCTTAGAGCCACATGCTCCAGCGATCCTTACCTTGTCATCACAATGAACAAAACATGCTGGAGAGATAGGTTCCTGACCCAGAGACTCCCCATACTCTGGAATAGACTGCCCATACATGTCAAGCAGAGCGCCTCCTTGGCCCTCTTCAAAAGGTATCTTGAAGACTGGATGGGAGAAAGGAAATTCACCCCAGGGATCACGTCAGTCGTCCTGCTAGACAGGGGTCCAGGGAAGTCAATTTATGGGAAGAAATATCCAGGGAATTGTTATGGCTAGGCTTCTATAGGCCCTAGGGCCAATAGCCTAGTACCAACCTATGAACCTATGAACCTATGTGGCTGACCCAGGTGTGGAAATAAAATACATAAGAAAAGCTGGTAGTAGAATGTAGAAGTCTAGTAAGAAAGCAGGAGTACAGAAAAATGTGGGAGATAAAAAATATAGAGCAGGCTAAGAAGGAATATGAGTTGGCTAGCAAAAAGGCTAAGAGGGAAGTTGCAAAAGCAAACAAGAAGGCAACATAGGCACTGTACCAGTTTCTGGAAAGTGACATAGCACTCAGCAAATGCCCCAAAAAATTCAGGTTGCAAGGCAAAGAGAGAAAGAGCCAGTAGCTTCTGAATGAAGAAAGAACCACAGACGCTATACTGCCCCATGCATGGCCTATAATGGAGGAGGAAGAAGAGCACAACCTAGAAGAAGTAAGAACAGCACTAAGGAAAATGAAACCAAGGCAAACAGCAGCCTCAGATTACATCATGGCAGATATGATCAAGATGTTGGGTGAATTAGGGGAGACATGCCTCCTGAAAATTGAAAAGGCATATCCAGGATGACTGGATAATACTTATTCTTCTGCTAGTGTACAAAAACAAGAGTGATATTCACAACTTTGGGCAGTGCAGAGACATTAACCTTGTCTCACGTTGCATAAAATTTCTGAATAGGGTTATTGATAAAGAAATACACAGAATAATAGAAACTAAGATGGGAGATGACCAGCTCAGATACAGATTTAGATTCAGCACAACCGACCCAATGTTTGCAGTGAGACAGTTAGTTCAGAAGAAACTAGAGATGAGAAAAGTTTCCAACTTGGCATTCCTAGACTTGGAGAAAGCATGTGACAAGGTTCCTTTAAAGTTAAATTGTGCATTCCAGTGATGGTTCCAAGTCCTGGAAACATTAATAAAATTTCTGCAGGATGTCTACAAGGACCCAGTGACACAAGTAAATACAGTATTTGGACTCACAGTGGGGTTTTCAGAGAGTCTGAGGGTTCACTAATGTTCAGCTTTGAGCCCACTGTTATTCATACTGGCAATGGACTACATTAGCAAACAAGTCAGAAAGGACATATCAACAAAGCTGCTGTATGCAGATGATGTGGCATTATAAGGATACTCTGAACAGAAACTTCAGCAAGTGATGGAGGAATGGAATGCAAAACTGAAGGCACATGAGATGGAACTGAGTACATATAAGACAGTTGCCATAGCTGCAAATGGGAGAAATTACAAAAATCTGAAAATTGAGATAGAAGGGAAAATAGTGGAACAGGCTAACACTTTCAAGTATATGGGAGGGGTGGCTGAGGAGAATAAAAGTCTGAATGAGGGGGTCAGTGCTGGAATAGAGGGTAATGCTGCCAAATGACAAAGAATACTAGGGGAAGTGTGTGACAGAAGAATAGCAAAGAATCTGAAAAATAAAGTGTAGAAAACAATGATGTGACCAGTACGTCTGCATAGCATGGAAACCTGGGCAGTAAAGGCAGAGCAGCTGAGAAAGATAGAAGTGATGGAGATGAAGTGCTTCAGATGGGTGGTAGAATGCACACTGTGGGATGGATAAAGAAATGATTATGTCAGAGCAGAAGTTAAAGTAGGTCCGCATGCAGAAATGGTCAAAAAGAACAGCTTTTGGAAGTTTGGGTATGTGATCAGGAAAGCAGAACACAATTAGTTGAAGAAAATTTTGGGGAAATGGGAAGAAGGCAAAAGAAAATGATGATGCCCAGCAAAGAGACGGATAGATCGCATGAGGGAAGATCTGCATTGGTCAGGCGTGACTCTCGAAGAAGGTAGGGGAATGGCACTGAATCGAGAGAGGTGACATGTAGAAAAATGGGAAAAAGGAGCTGATGATGATGAAGAGGAGAAACAGTTATAAATCTGGGTAGAGAAGCTCAGAATTAATTAAAAGTATGATGTTCAAAACAGATGCAGATATAGAGTAGAATGTAATACTTATACTAATGTTCACATCACTAAATCCGATTTATCAAGTACAAAAATAATATCTGCAAATAAGGCTTCCTTTTCTTGTGTAATGCACTAGATATATCATTGAATGTGTGAATTTCTTATTTTCTTTGTGAATGGCTCTAAATTTAAAGCAAATAACAATGGGGAAGAGGGCATTCCTGCCTGGTGTCCCCTCTCAAACACATCTTATTAGAGAGGAGATTTCCTACTTTAATTCTTGCCTCTGACTTTTCCTATCTCCTTCTTAACAGCCCAGTTATTCTAGCAAGGAATGCAAATGTTGCTATTACCTTTCTCATAATATTCCATAAGACTCTACTGAATGTCTTTTCTACAACAAGGCTTATCAATTACCCCCATTCTAAAACAGTGTGTGTGTGCACGCACGAGCGCGTGCAATCGCATGCACATATTAACTCTGGTTAAAGTTCAATCACTGTTAGTAAAGTTGCATTAAAAAGCAATATGTTTTCTTGACTTGAGGTGGGCGAAATCCTGGGAAATTTGTAATTATAGCTCTGATCTACAACAGGACAGTGTAGAGATTATCTGGATGTTGCAAGACTAGCATCTTAGTCAAGACAGCAGCACACATTTACACATTTAACATAAAATAGTAATGTTAGTAAACCAACTGTGCAGGATCCACCCAGGCGTACGTACGAACCATATCAGGCAAAGTCCTTCTGATAGAGCACAATACACAAGCCAAAGAGAAGCCCTTAAAAGTACTAAAAAGCACTTAAAAGCACTAAGATATTCTTCTAGTATTCACTCAGATGTCTTTTCAGACCAAAGTTCTTTCAAACAATTCCTTCCAATGAATCCAATTGCGTAGTAAACAGTAGCTTTTATTCACTCAAGTAAAAGGCTTTGCACTGTAGGGCTATGATAAATGGGTTTATATAGGTAGCATTTTACATGCACAGCACACACATGTGAGTGTGTTTTTGCTCATATGCATCTCTCTCTCTCTCTCTATATATATATATATATATATGTGTGTGTGTGTGTGTGTGTGTGTGTGTGTGTGTGTGTGTGTGTGTATGCGTGCATGTGAGCAGGAAAGCGTGAGTGTGTGCATGCATGTGTGTACATAGTATAGTTGATTCTACCTTATATTTCTGAAGAACTAAAGCTCATATCCCAAAATCCTAAATGCTGCCTCCTGAATATGGAAAAAAAAAAAAGAATTGCAAACACCTGAACGATCATAATGAGAAAGAATAATGATCATCTATGTCCAGAACAGTTGTAATGTATGTTGACGTAGTGCATTCTTTTAGGAACAAGGAGATCATTTAATAATTTTTGTTGCAAAAAGAAAAAAAAAGAATAATAAATGTGCTACTTTAAGTAGATCAAAAGCCTGACAGATAAAACAGACTGAAATTACTGCATTCTAGAGACTAATTTAAAGAAGTTTGGCATTTCTCTTATCCATGCAATCAACAGGGGACCACAAGCTAATTAAGTTAAAAAAACTTTATATCTGAAATAACAAATTTAAAATGTCACTTATGCTTCTCTTACTGATTGTGTAATACTAGACTATTTGTTACTATGAAATGAAGAAACACTATTTTTTATTTGAAAAAGCAAACAGAGCATCTATTAGTTAAGTGTACTATGCTAATATCACACAGCATAGGAGGTGCATGTCAGAGCTGACTTTTTATTGCTGTACAAAGATCACATCTGAATGGCAAAAGAGTGCCCATCCCTGAAGCTGCATGACCTAGAGTTGGAATAATTAGGCTAGGAACTATAAGAGGGACAGTGTCTCACACTGAGTGGTGCAACACAGCTTGCCACCCTGCTGACACAGACTTTTTCCTGTACCTTGTTTTAATTAAGTTTACCTCATTTCATCATTATTTTTTTCTCATTTGATCATTAGTTTTGACCTTTTTCAGGATCCTCTGGCATGTATTTATTGCTAGTTTACATTTTAGCAAGATAGATCCAATCTTTGATCCATCAGATGGTGAACAGTTTAGGGTAGTTCTGCTGAGGTCCAGGTCTTTTGAGAATTCTCTGTGTTTCCAGCACTCCACTTCTTTTATTAATGAATTCTAAATTCTTAGCTGTGTCTGCTGGGACACATCATGCCACCGTATGAAAATAGTATACTGGAAAGGGATCTAGAGTTACCAGTGCTGGTACTACTGAGTCTCCTTACAGTCAATTCCATACATGTGACCATCTGGTTGGCCTCATAGTCTTCATTATTTTACAGTTTAGCAATTTGCCTTAAACATACCTTCCTGTACACCTTGAAACCTTGTTTTGCACATTTCCATTTACCATTTGGCAGATGCACCAGACACATCTTAATCCCCAAGTACGTCTAATTTTATGTAAAAGAACACATTTTGGGTGCACTGCTGAACTGCAGATGTTAGTATTTTGACAAAGGTGGCAAACATGGATGCTAAATGGACATTCATTTGAAATAAAAGTTGTATGTTCAGTGTTTTAGAACATGCATACAGCTTAGCTCAGGTTTATTACAGATGCTATACTAATAAATAACCGATGTCTTATTTTACTTCTGTTTTTATAATTTATAGTACAATGAGCTACAAATTACACATTAATCAGAACTCTATATTTCCTGAAACTATCAGGTCATACTTGTTCATAATAAAATATGAAAATTTTAGACACGCTTGAAATGATGGTGTGTACTGCAGTATCCATTTTCTTCTATTGTTTTAGACAGATATAAGTAAAACAATGCGCTTTGACATATCAAAATACAAATACATTGAAATAAAAAACATTGATCCAAAAGGATCGTAACACTAAATAACAAAACCTCCCCACAAAACTCATGTTTTTTTTGCAGGGGGCAAGACAAGATCACTGTACTGCAGGGGAAGGGTAAATTCTCTGATCACCACTGTTGGAGATCTCATACAAACGTAATGCCAGCAGAAGCGATCAAATGAGTTTTGATTGCTTCTGCTGGTGGAAAAATGTTTTATATTATGAATGTTTGATTATATGGATGATTTCCGGTTAAAAATAAGCATTTATATGATTGACTTTTTTATTTGGAAGCTAGACTCTGGATTCATTCATGTGCAATAGTTCTAAGTCATGGCACTATTGTCTTCCGGTTACTCTCTTCATCAGACTTTTCAGAGTAGGTGCCCTGCTGTTTCCTGTTGTGAAATATACATGAAAATATGTCATTACTGCTCAGCTGGTTAATTTATGCTCAGGTTAATAGATCATTATGTGCTTGGTTGTGTGAAAGTCTTTTGAACCTAGAATGTATTGGGTGTGAGTTATACCAGTAAGCATTGATTACTTATTAGAATCCATTTTATCTTCCTAATATGGAATAACAGATTAAAGTAATAATAAAATGTTTTGCCCTGGGAAATGTTTACCATGATTTAATTAAGAAACAAAGTGACCTGCATGCCCTTGTAATTCCATAGGATTAGAAGTCTGCTCTGGTTGTTGATCTTTTCAAAATGTGACCTTGTCCAACATAGCTGAAGTAGAAATTAAAACTGAAGTGACTACTTAAGATATTTATTTTATACATATGAGTCTTGACAGCTGCTGTATAAACCAAGTCAAAGTTGAAAAATAGCCATTTGCTCTGCTGACTGTTTGATGAAAGGAAACAAAATGAGATCAAAGTAATTTTGAACAGTTATGTGCAACATTGTTTGTAAAATACATTTACCAGAATGAAACTAATGCCAATAGGTGCAGTTTTACAAGAAGATAACAGTGGGGAACTTGGAGAAGGTCTGATGAACCAATAGAAAGCAAGTCTGCAGTAATTTCCCATGCCCTAAGGAATAGCACACTTGTTGCCGTCATGCAAATAAGCTCTTTCACATTATTAGTATTAACAGAAATGTATTGCTTTGGGAGCATGGAGTTCAGACTGATTTAAATATCATGGCTGGTCAGATTGAATCAAGTCTCTTTATAACTAAAGTTAGATGACCTGGAATAACAAAGTGAGGCTGGCTGATTATTTCTCAAGCTTAGCATTAAACTATTTTCAGTTATAAAATGTATCTGAGCTGGTGTCAGTATTGTTCAGCAGATTCACTGCTTCTTTGGCTAATATCTACTTGAGTGTCTGAGCCTCATTTGGTCTTGTGTATCTGGTATATGGTCATGGTAGGCTGCCTCAGGTATACATTATGTCACTGAAATGGCCATCCGCATTCCTTATATACATGTTAGGTATGAAGCAGGATTATAATGTCTTCTTTAGCAGATAACATACTGATATACATTGTTTCTTGGCGAGTTACCCACAGATTAATCTTCACTGATCTTTTTCTGCTTTATTGTAGTGAAGTCATCTGGAACTGAGAGCTAATTCTGTTTTTAACATGGCACTGGTGGCATTTAACACGTATACCCAAATGCTTTCGTAGTTTGAATTTCTGATTCAGAAGTCATTAACAGGTATTTCCAAATAATAGATATTTTTTGAAATGTATGCAGCTTTTTCATTCCCTTTTAAAGTTTTCCAGATTGGAAAAGCATCTGATGAATCTTTGCAAATAATTATATTACCTTGCAAACCAAATGGAGAAGATCTCTATCACTTCTTATATCAATACTTAAGCATTAACATTCAAAAATTACTGTACTTTATATCTTTTGTCAGGTATACTGTCATTGGGCAAAGACCCACTACTATAGACTTACTGACTGATAAGTATAACTTGACTAATGCCAAGGATTGTATTTATAAAATGCTTCTAAAGTCACTCCTTTTGTGCCATGCTTTAATATAGTATCAGAAGGCATTATCATATTCATGAATAGGTCTCATTTTATTGAAGGCAGGCTTGACTGATCCACAGATGGTGAATAAAAAAATGACTAAAATACATTTGTTTGAAAAGCTGTTTCATCAAAAACTGTAGAAGTCTATAGATGGTATTCGGGTGTCATTTTTGACCATGGAAGGTGTTAGCAACATAATTTAGAAGATATTGGGGGGGAATTCAGTAATCCTTTGTGTAAGACTAAATAAGTCTTACACGGAAATGGCAGTCTAAGAGGAAGACGTCAGCGCGCCATGCATATTCATGAGGGTGTGCTGACTCAACTGGAAGGCTAACACGGAGCGTGTAAGACTGCAGGGGGTGTGTCGGACTGCCGAGCAGTCCAAATATCCATGCCTCTGCAACTATATAAATGTGAAAATGACAAGTGCAATGAGCGAGTCTGCTGAAATGTACACATAGCAAACACTACACATCCCCACATACTAAACCCCATTGTAATTGTAAAATGTAAACCTAATACATCCGCAGATACTAAACCCCTTTGTAATTGTAAAATGTAAACCTTTTATTTTTTTATAATTCCCGATATAGCTGCCCGTATTTGCGCGTGTTTGCGTGGGTGTGCCCATTGCTTAGCTACAGGTAGCAATTTCGACATCGAAGAGCATAATAAGAAATGTTTATGCAAATTAAGCCAAATAGCAATAGCATAGTGGAAGAGCCTTCACACAAAGAAGATGCATTCCCGGTTCTAGTCCCACCACTCCCTTTTCTATTTTATGTTTTAAATTAGTATATAAAATAATTCCTGATATATATGAATTAAATTTTAGTAAAAAGCATTGAAATGGCCTATGTATTAGTGAACAAAATGTATATATATAAATATAAGAAGGTGAGCAGCATTAAGGATATTGACATATAATTTCCCAAAGCTAAGCAGCGTTGTACCCAGCGCAATATAGTTGCCCATAGCTAAGCAGCATTGTACCCAGTGCAATATAGTTGCCCATAGCTAAGCAGTGCTTTACCTAGCGCAATAGGTTTGCGCTGAGCTGCGCACCACGCTAACCAGTGCACTGTCGGGCAACGTCGGGCAACGTGGAGCAACATAGAGCAAAGTTGAGCAAACTCGCCTAAATGCAGCCACACCCCCTAGCCTGTCTGGACAGTAGTAAAATAAAAAGCAATGACAAGGCTCGAACCTGGAACACTGTGCACCATAATCAAAGTACTGAACCACTAAGCCATGACAGCTTAGCATAAACATGCACTGTTAGCATACGTATACTTATAAATGGAAGTTTAACCATTGTTAAGCAGGTTTGCTGTTAGCTGAGAATTTTCAAAAATGGCCAATCACAAATAAGTGCGGGCAATGAGGCATATTTAAGCTCCATAGGAGGGAATACTCACCATAACTGATTGTAGCTCCCATCTGCAGTCAGAATGGCCAGTGCTGGAGACAGTACTCACTTTCAAGCACAATGGTGGGGCACCGAGGAGCCAAAATACATGGTTTGGCTCCTTGTCCACCATCATGAGTCAAGACTCCTGCAGGGCCAGTTTCAAGGGACGGAGTACAAAGCGGAGGCTTGGAACCGGTTAGCTCATGATCTCACCAGTGCCACAGGTGTCCCTCGGACTGGTGAGCAGGTCCGTCACCACCATGCAGACCTGAAGAGACGGAAGCAGGACCAACTGAACCGATGGATACAGGAGGCCCGTGACATGCAAGATGCCCCACTACTGAGTAGGTAGCCATGGAATGAAGTATGTAAGAAATGCTATTGTAGTCTATATAATGGATAGGTATGTCTCAATATCCCTTCATTTACTTCACAGCTGCAGGTGTCCGTGCTGCGAATCTGCAAGCCTATGCAGATAGGCTGCTAAGGCTGCACCACCAGGCAGGTTAGTAATTATGCTGCATGTATTATTATATAAAATAAGTGAGAGAGCCTGAAAAAGAGTGTTGTAACCCATTAATAAAGGTCTAATAAGTCTTGAATAACTTCTCTGCATGTCCTGTTAAATAGAGAGCCTGAAAAAGAGTGTTGTAACCCATTAATAAAGGTCTAATAAGTCTTGAATAACTTCTCTGCATGTCCTGTTATATAAAATAAGTGAGAGAGCCTGAAAAAGAGTGTTGTAACCCATTAATAAAGGTCTAATAAGTCTTGAATAACTTCTCTGCATGTCCTGTTATATAAAATAAGTGAGAGAGCCTGAAAAAGAGTGTTGTAACCCATTAATAAAGGTCTAATAAGTCTTGAATAAAGTCTCTGCATGTATTATAATATAAAATAAGTGAGAGAGCGTGAAAAAGTGTTGTAACCCATTAATAAAGGTATAATAAGTCTGGAATAAAAGTATTCTGCATGCACCAAAATATGAAATGAATGAGAGAGCCACTACAAAAGTGTGTAATGTAATTAATAAAGGTATAATTCCTGGACTGTGTCCGTGTCACTTTCTTTGATATGTTGTTGTACCCTTGCATTATGGAAATAGTACAGTTGTATTAAGTGCTGTCAATCCACACTTGGGTAGGTCCATATAAAGTGGATGAAGGGAATGCCAGTAGCTCTTAAGCATATATACAGTCCTCAACTGTTGGTTCATGGCTAGCATGTACAGGTTAATCTGGCACATGAGTAGCTTGTGATTGTGTTTCCCAGAAATGTCAGTGTGCTGCTAGAAATGTAGGGGTCTGTTTAAATGTAGCTGATAATGTCACCTGAAGACAGCCAGATATGTAGATATATGAATATAAATGAAATATATAAATACGTAGCAGTAACATCTGCATCTTGAGCAGTTTGTATGTCAGATACAGGTCAGGTATATAAACAACTATCAAAACCCATTTCACAATTTAATGGACATTGCTTAGTGTAATAATACATGTAGGGGATATATACCTGCAGTCTGTAGGAATGTAGAGTTAATGGAGTGATCTTTTTACACCCTACTTTATGGTCATAAATAATGCCATTCCACACCTAAATGGGTGTGTGTAATCTAAAAACCTTTGTTGGGACATATGTCCTATTGGTTTATAAATATCTGCAATGTACTTTGATGTATGTGCCCTGTTCACATACCACAATCTTGGTGGCTTGTTGCCACCAATCAACCCTGCATGCTGTTGGAATGCTCACTGTTGTTCTAAATATGCATGTGTTATGCTTGCTGTTCAACTGTTGGAATTCTTGTGTGTTGGGTTAATGGGAACACAACTGCATGCTGTTACAACTAATTTGGAATGCTGTTTTCTGTTACTAACCCATATTGTCATTAAATCCTGCTAAACATAGAAT
Organism: Protopterus annectens; assembly: GCF_019279795.1. Lineage (NCBI taxonomy): Eukaryota > Metazoa > Chordata > Ceratodontiformes > Protopteridae > Protopterus > Protopterus annectens. Next base: position 1,963,952,276 of record NC_056739.1, read on the forward strand.
GTATGGGAAGGCCGGTCCCAGCGGACCCTCCTCTCCCACCTCAGCTGGCGATGGCACCTGGCACCAGCATGTCCGGTGCCCAGCCCGGGACCTCCTCCTCTGGTTGCCCTGTGCCACCTTCGGGTGGAAGCACTGCAGGGGATGGGGCTCATCTCCTCCATGCAAGCCTGGCCAGAGGAGGGCCACCTATCACCCTCCGAACAGTCCAGGCTGTGGTGCGTAGGGAGATCAAGCGTTCGGTTGCTGATCCTCTATGCCAGCTCGAGGCACGAGTGGCACGACTCATGGGTGAGCCTGCCCATTCCTACTCAGCCAACAGCACAGCCACCCTCTGGGCTGTGAAGGTGCAGTGGTGACTGCCCATGGGTGGGGATCTCAGTTCCACTGTTGCCATCTGTGGGCTCATGGGCTTGCGATATCCAAACATCCGTCCCCATCAATTGTGTTCACCCACCACGTGTCATATTCCGCCCCTGTATGTGTCTTGTTTGTCTTGTCTGTTTACCTCCCCAACCTACCTCCCCAAATATACCTACTTCCTCTACCTCACATTCCACTCTCACCTGAAAAAAAAAAAAAAAAAAAAAAAAGGGCAATATGTTCCCACTGGACATGTAAACTGATAATTATAATTGGCAGTACAACATACTTTGTTGTCCTCACCCCTCTCTCAGGGGTGGAAGGTTTCAAATTTCACTCCAAATTTCTAACATATGTACAGCTGTTGCTGGTAAAGAAATGGGCAGCTATGACCCGTCCTGCACATCCCGAGCTGGTTTCCCTACTGTCTTTCCCTCTTTGTGCCCCCGTTTTCACCACTTTCCTATTTCCCATTTTCTTTTCTTTCAAAGAAATTAGCGCGGGGGTTAGCGGGAGTAAACACTTTTAAGCAGTAGTTAGCAGGTGTGCGCGAGTGTGCGCTTGTGTGCGTTTAGCTAAGCATCGCTAAGTGTCACGTAAACTCACGCAAACCCGCTTACAACTGCTTAAAAGTGCCTTAGTCACTCTGCATGGCAGGGCCCTTTTTCTGCTGAGCAGCAAGAGAAAATACCTCTGTCAGTCTCAAACCCCAGACCTTGGACACACTACATTGCATGAAGTACCATTAAGCCACAGTAGACATACAACAAGTTGGTGCTGTAATAAATATATCATGCATTACAATGAGTGAATGTAAAGGGAAAATAGGAATGCCATAACACAAATCTTGTTCTGTGGATCTTTACCAGCAGCTGTTGTGGAATTGCATGACATGACTGTGAAAAGAGAACCAGCCATTCTAGCAGGAAATAATGTTACAGTAGCACTTTACAAACCCCACACAGTATCAGAGCAGGATAAACACTGGCATATTTGAATAGGGCAGAGGCCATACTTCCCAACTGTGACTGCTTGTCAGGGATGTCCCTGATTCGTAAACAAATGTTAGCTGTGTCCCTCTGAATCCCTCTGAAAAGTACTGACATTAGGCAGAAAAGTGGGGAATTACACTTAATGAATAATGTCAATAAGTAAGAGTAGACACTGCTTGCACATCAGAAAAGGTGTATTAATACATATGCTCTGATTCTCTCACAGTCTCAACTTAATGTCTGTAATATATTACAGGTGTACCTCACTTATATGTACCTTTCCCTGAGGCTTTTCAAATATATACCTGAGTGTATCAGAGGCCTGGCAGAGGCAGAAACACACAGGCGTATCAGCTTTTCTGCTGTTACACACTCTGCAAATAGCTTTGGAAGTAGTCCCACAACCATACCCTTATGTAGGAATACAACACGGAAATGTCAAAGGATGTAGCCGTGTACTGGTAGCAACCAACTGTGACAATGCCATTGTTCCAGTGTTGAAAATACCGGTGTGGTGCACAGACAAAGAATAATAGGCTAACCTCTGGCTACCATCTGGATATGTCCACAGGTGGGAGCTACGCAGACAGACTACTTGCCTTGATAGATTAACAGGTACACAGCAACCCTGTATGTTCAGCAAGATAAACATCACACAATAATAAATAATGCTCTCTGTACTTCTGCACCTCTACCCAAAAGAACAATATAGCTGTGTATTCAGGCTCTACCAAGGATGTAGGTAGGCATACTCAGTACTGAAATTTGTCTAGATGTCTTGAGTAGCCTGTGCTAATGCCAACACAAAAAACCCACAAACTGTTCAGAAGTGAGTAAATTAATATTTACAATATAGTAGTTCACAAACAGTTCATGTGCCAGAAGAATACATTGCAATAACTACTTTTGTATGGCAGTTAATTGTCTAATTAGAAAAGAAAGCACATACTCCCATATATCTTGTGTTAGCATTTGGAGGGGTGAGTAAAATTCTACACTGACAAGTGTGTACTAGAAGCAGCAACATTCATGTTTGAGTACAACATGCAAATCACTGGCTACAGCCCTAGCTTCAGATATAAGAAGTATACCAATGGTGTCCACAGCAAACAAGCATGGGCCCCACTTTGGAAAGCTGAAAGGGCTACACCTACCTAACTTAGCATTTTATAGCAGTGGGCTGCTATGACAGTGAGTACTGCAATTACCACACAGCAGGCTGCATGCAATTACTAAATGGTGGGTACCAATTGGTGCAGAGGCCATCACATGCACATGTGCAGATACTTAGAAAAGCAGGCTGTACTTGATGTCCACACATGCAATAATATCATTGCAGCAACAGAGAGAGAGAGAGCAAGAGCGAGAGAGAGAGAGACAGACAGACACAGAAAAAGAAAGAGCAACATCAACAGACAGAGAAACCATCCCAAAAATATATATATTTCCTTTAAAAACAGACGGAACAGAGAAATATAAAGGAAAGGTATGTAACACATATGTATTTGCTGGCATGTAGTAGATGTTTTTAAAGAGTACTCTACATACTGTGAATCATCCATATGTGGCAGCAGTACATATCTATATGTAGCTGTACATGTGCATAGGGCAAGGGACATACTGCAACTGTTTGTGAAGGGTGTATATATATATATATATATATATATATATATATATATATATATATATATATATAGTTGAAAGTTGTTATGTGCATATTTCTATGTAGGTTGTAGTGTGTGGCAAAGAAAACAGCATGCAGTGCTGGTATATGACATGTGGTGGTTAAACGCTGTGGGTATGATTTGTCAGTTTTGCAGTGTTGCAGCCAGTGAGGCCTACTAAAGCTACATGGGCTGAGGACACCTTCAATGCATTCTGCACAACACTGTGCAATATTATTACATAACTGTATATCTCACAATTGCCGCATAATTGATATTCCCAACATGAAAAGTGGACTGTACATGTGCCTATATGTACATCTATATGTATAGCAATGGATGTTTATGTGTATGTATATGTGTGTATATATATATATATATATATATATATATATATATATATATATATATATATATATATATATATATATATATATATATATATATAGAGAGAGAGAGAAAGAGATATGGGGTCATACTTACTGCGACAGGTGCCTGGTGACCAAGGCATGGACTGAAGCTCAGTGTTGACACTGCAGTGCCATCCCTTCTTGCCAAAACACTATACCCATTAACTACCACATAGGTGGTAGTCTACCTAACACCGAAGGTGTGATATGGGAACATGGGACACAGGTGGACAGTAGCCTCCCCTGTGATAATCACAGTGCCACACTAGTCATGTAATCTGTCTACGTGGTACATGTTATCACAAAAGGTGTGTCATCTAGGGAAATATAGGTCAGTGTTCAATGCCCCATGTGGTATGTACCTCACATGACAACTACAGCAACTGGAAAGGCCACAGACACACCTCACAAAGAGTAATACTGGCCTCAAACAGACGCCCTATGCAGACCGACTCACAAAACCACAGCTAGACTGTGTTGCATACCGCCTACCCAGAGTGACCTCTGCCTAACATACAGAGCTATGTCACACCCATAGCTGTTGGACATCCTCCATGTAAACATATTATAATCCCTCCGAGATACACATTCTAGGGCCCTAAACCTTGTCAGCTCACTAAACAGCACATGCTGGAGGGATAGATTCCCATCTCAGAGACATGACATACTCTGGAACAAACCACCTATCAATAGCAAACAAAGCTCCTCATTAGCAGTTGTCATAAATACTCCTGATGATTGGTTGGGAGATAGGAAATACACCCTGGGAATCACCTCTGTGGCTCTGGTTGACAGGGGCAAGTGAAATTAAATTACATGTGTGTCAAAGGCCAGGGTAGCTTATGGCTAGGCTGCTGTAGGCCCTAGGGCCAATAGCATATTACCTACCTATGACACGATGCACACACACATGTACTTAGTGCAATAATTGCTATGTAAGGTTGACTGAATGTGGTGGTAAATTTATTGGTGAATGTGTGCAAGGTCTGTAAAGGTGTAATAGCTTAGTGTGAAATTGTTTCTGTCATGGTAGTTTGTGTCCTAGCTGTGATCCCAGCAAAAGATGTGTATGCTATTGCTAGGCAGAAAAAGTAGTATGGCATACGGAGTGACATAGTCCCTTGTTGTCGACTGTGGTGTCCCATTGTAGGCTAAAGCAATACATGTATGCTTAGTGAGTGATACTGCTGGTGACTCCAACTCCCATATGAACTGTAGTACTACCTGAAGCTGTAGGGCCTAAACAGTACAGTATGGTGTATGTTCACATTGCTTGGAAACACTGTTTTGTGTGTTCCCTGTAGTCCTCACATATTACATACCTCAGGCATAAGGTTTTGTAAGTAGTGGCACACAGTACTGTATGGTACACAGGTAAAGCTCATCTGGGTTGGCATACATTTGTGTGTTGTATGTATGTCTGATGTGTGTGTAATTATGCCTGTACCATGCTCTCAATCATATGTGTGTTACAGGGTATACGTGTGTATCTAGCAACATGTATAGTCTAGTACAGCAGTATGCCACCTATATTAACAACTGTGCACATATGTTAGGCAGGGGTTTGGCATCAATGACTAGGGTGGTATACTGGTAATACTGTAACTGTACTTTACATTCATTGCAATGGATGACATCTTTCTTTATGCATTAGCTTGATATATACCTCCTGTGGCTACGTGGTGCATTGTGTCACATACAGTGTGCCATGTACTGGTGTATAGTCTTACATACTGGCTTCTCTTTGCTGCTGTGCAGAACATGGTTTGATATATAGAACATGCCAGGCACTGTCAGCCAGTTGTGGCCTGAGCACTAATATGTGGTATTGAACATGTGTATCCTCTGACAGCCATTCAGATGCTATATATGGCAGTTAATTGATATCTGTACTTTAGAATGTTAAGTGTGCCACATGACTTGCTCACACATATTGTTTAATTGTCTTCCAGGGGCATGGCCCACCAATGCAACCCGTGTTATACAGCTGCAGAGGAACAGGAAATACACAGCAGCCTGTTGCAGCACTACACCCTCTGTTCTCTAGAACCAGCCAGGACCAGCATGAGCGGACTGCATTGTGGCAAGATCTTGTTCATCGGGTAAATGACATAGGCATGCATAACTGGACATATGAGCAGGTACACCATCACTGCAGTGATTTAATTAGACATGTCCGGCGGCGTGCGCCTGATATCTGTAGACAACAGCTTGCCACAGGTGGTGGAGTAGCCATTCATCCCCCACTCACCAGAGTGGAGGAGCTGCTCATAAGCGTGGTGGCTCCTGGCCAACAACAGGAACAGCAACATACATGTGTCATCATGGAGGCCAGAGCCACCCAGCATGTTGACATGGAACGTGCAGGTAACATGCCCTATCTGTAGACTACTGTTACCTGTATTGGTAGATTATGCATATGTGAGATGTGTACTGTGTGTTTAGCAGTTGTGCTGCCTAGTGTTGTGAAATACCGATATGTGGAATATAATCTGTACGCCTGTGACTGTCGACTGTTGTACTACTGTAGTTTAGCAAACTCACAGTAGCAATGCCACAGTTGTGGCCACTGACAAACTGTCTCATATTCTTGTAGGTCCCTCTCGTGTGACAGCAAGGCAGCCGGTCAATGCTGGAGAGTGTGTTTTAAATGTAATATTGCTAATGAAATGTGCATGTCATACGTGAGGTGTAGGCCATGTACACGTAACACACCTATGCATAATGCATGCTGTGCATATTTGCTGTGAGACTATGCACATCTCAGTAATGTCAGTAGCTGCCTCAATCACATGCAATACACAGAGCATCGCACACAATTGTGGCAACACCGTACTGGACATTGGATAGGCATAGTTGATACACATGTACACAACATACACAACTTTGTCATACATACTACACCTTAACATGCTAAACATGGCGTATCCAGACACCCACTGTAAGGTCACACTTCAGTATCCCACATGTCATCCACACAGCACACATAATATACCTGAGGGGTAGAGGCCTATCATGGGGCTGTGCGACACTCTTCAACACATAACACATTCAAGTTAGGCAATGCTCCCTACTGGGCACCTTACAAACTCATGTAACAAGTGGCTGTGTAATTGTGAATGTAGCCACGGTACTGCAGTTCAGGTACGGCATGCTAAGTGGCAGTCTGGCACACATTAGTAGCCTTGAGTGACCACATGATGCATTATGATGATGGCTCATGGTACTGCACCCCATCCAGTTACAGTGACCACAGTACTACACATAACAGTCATTGCTATGCACCTCAGTGTTGTGTGTGTGCAAACATATGCACCTATACACAATATGCATAGCAATCACCATTTGTACAAAGTGACACATATATGTCTTGTAATGCTATTGAGTGTATAGGTCACATGACACACATTGGGTATGTGTGATGTTCAACGTTGCAGTCACGTTGTAGCATGCCATGTCATGGCTGGCACTGGCATGTCCACAATATGTCCTGCACTCACCATAATCACTGTACAATGGCCATGTTGAGCAATGGTATTCCATCACGTATGCATGCACCACTCATCCTGTGTGTATACATAGCATGCATGTGCTAAACCTGTGTCCACAATTATCTGCTACAGACACAGACACTGTAATCAGAAATGGATATCTATGTGACACACAGATACACATCCAGCCATGGTATGTATACCTGTGAGTGATGGTGCACAAGACATTGTAGACCTTTTAATACTTGCACAGCAATGCTGTGTCCATGTACACATTGCGTTCCAGGGTGAGGCCAATCACTGAACAACAAGACACATGCATCAAAGTCATGTGTACTGTTATTAACAAGGGCTGTCTACACTTGCACTGCATGGTCTTGAGCAACAAATTTTCTGCATGCTAACATGTGTGATATGACTGTTTGCCTTGTGATACTGAATCCCACCTTCAACCACTATTGAGTATGTTTTGGATTGCTGGTGGTGTGTGTGGGTATCTGCTGTAGTGAGGAGTGTATGTGTGTGCATGTGTGCATGTGTTCATGTGTGCATGTGTTCATGTGTTCATGTGTGCATGTGTGCATGTGTGCCGACATCATGTACAGGTCATAAAGTTTGTTTCCTGTCTTCTTCCCACAGGTGCTGTGTTAGGGCTGGTTCACTGCAGCAGGGAAACTGATGTCACTGAGCCACATAGTGATAATGAAGATAGGTGTGTTGAGGCACAGGCGTGTTTGCCAGGGTCTGTCGTTGGGCCACCAATCGACAGTACACAGCTGTTCACCCCATCCATGCATACAGTCATACTGCCAATACATCACCAATGTTCATAGCTGAGGCATAGCGTACAGTTGACATTGGCCAGGACAGTGTGGTATCCATGGAACATGCATCCCAACACAGCAGCCATACCCAGATGTCTGGAAGGGTACCACATAGGTAGATGTCCAGGGGTTCTCATAGGACCACTGCTGCTCATCATGCCACTGGCAGACGTGCCACAGGTCTGACAATGTCACACATGTTCCAGGCTGTCATGGAGGCACAGGCACGTATGGAACGGTACACCAGACAGGGACTAAGGGCACAGAGGGCACATAACACCGCCATCATTGACAGTATCCGTGACCTAGCAGGTGCCATCCGTCATTACACCGAGGTCACTGATGGATGTTGGGGAGAGACATTAGATATCCTCTGCAATGTCATGTCCATGTGTCAGGACAGTGCGGGATGGTTGAGACATCAATGTGGACGTATGCCAGCAACATCAGCAGCTGGCAGTCACCGCGGATGTCCCTCAAGCCACAGCCACTCCCGTAGTGCCAGTACCAGCCCCAGCAATGTTGGGGGTGGGCTGTCCATAGAACATTCTAGAAGACCACGTGCACATGGCTCCGGACAGTCCCAGCAGGGACCTGTGTCCAATGTACATCCATCCATCTCTGGGGATAGTATCCAGTCTGGCTTAGTACCTGATAGTGTCAGTAGCACCCCTGCCAGGCACAGGTACCATATCCGTGGCCAGAGACATTGATCTTTAAAGCCTCACAGGTACAGTCTGTGGCTGTCCCACAAATACCCGTATATGGCAGCCACATGGTGGAATTGTGTGCATGCAGACACACACACACACACACACACATACTCCAGACACCTAGGTCTAACACATACCCACACACATTACAACAACATTGGCCCATTCCGGTATTCTTGCCCCTCACACACACACGCACACACATACATGTCAATTGGATGGCTCACTGTAGGCCTCTGGCAAACCAACAACACACCCTGTGCATATGATGAAACCTGTACCATCTCCTGTCATCTGTAACATTGATGCAGGAACAGGCTACCATGGTGCTGATACACAGGGTGTCTATAAAGCAGTATAGCAATGTTAGCATGTTGTCAGCAGTAGAGTGTAATGATATGCTTGAAGGTGTAGTTGAGCAGGCATGATGCATTGAAGCTATGATTGTCATTGTAGTGTTGTTTACACCAGTGTTGGTTCCAATTGTGTATTGTCTGGCCATGTGTCACTTGGCTGATGTGTGCAGTATTGGCAGCATGTGTTAGAGAGTGGACAGTATGTGTGGGATGTGTGTAGCACAGATTTGCAGGTGTACAGTTGTGAACATGGTGGAGGTGCACTGTCTGCATGTACGTGCATAGTGGACACATGGCCAGGGTGACATGCTCTGTATTACACAGTAACACTCCATAGTTTCTATTGGTGGCCAGTATGCATTGTACTACACACATTCCGGAACCTGACTACACATGTGTGTATGACATGGTTTGACACTGTGCTGTTGGTGATACTGTTACTATCTGTCATTGTTTTGCATTCTGGTAGTATACATCACTTCAACAGCCTGACCATAACCAGTCGTTAGATGATGTCTTGACAACCAACAGACAGATGTAGGACACACAGCACCATTTGGATCCTTCAGGTACTATACAATGCCAGTAACTACTGGTATTCACCTGCACCCATTACTGAGACCACTCCTGTTTGGCATATAGCTCTCTTAGGTACAAGCAATCACAGCAGGGATATGTCCATCCACATCTGGTAATGCATACTGTAGCCTGTAATGCATTCTCCAGATGACACACACATCCTCCACAAGGGTATAATACAGACAGATGCCTGTTGTCAAACCCATGCTGTAAAGCTATAAGCCATACTAAGCATAGTCATCGACCTTTACGGAACATATTATCCCCACAGTACCACATAAGTAGTAGCCAACAACATGATGAACAGGTACCGATGTGTACATGCAACCAAGTGTTATGTCATCTCTCCTTTGTTAATCACATTTCCAAAGGTATTTTGGAATCCCTTGGTGGATCACATAAGCAATAAGGGGTCTGCATGCATATCCACATAGGTTGTTCTACACCTGTTATGAATAGTCATCATTGACAGACTTTGCTGCGTTTGAACAGGTCTGACATATACCACGGCCATAGACCCTCACTCACACATTCCAATAGGAACCGTAATGACTTTGTGTGACACAGATGACTTAAGCCAGGGATCACTGCAGTGGCTGGGCTTGTCACAAGCATACAGATGTGACCTAAGGTCTGGGAAGCAGCAGCACAGTCTGGCAAGGATGACAGCTGTGTTCTTGGTGAAAGCAGGGTTCCCACACATGCAATCATTGAGGTAACATGTACGGATATGTATTTGCCACACAGCTAGCTCACATGTGCAATGCATATGTCATACAGTGGTAAAAGCAAAACCCAAAACACATTCCCCAACAGTGTTAAACACATACACTCACCAAGTGCAGGATTCAAGCCCCTACCTAATACTTCATGATACTAGAGGAGTACGCATTAACACAATGCACTATACACATTACTGGAAGTTCTCTTTTCCACAGGTATATTTGTAGGATGGTGACTTCATCAGACTTGAAAAAGGTTAGTTTACAGCTTTTGAGGTCTCTTACTAGTCTCCTAAAAGGTTTCTCCTTCCCAAGGGGACAACACACACACACACTTGACCAGTGCAGGATTCAAACCCCTACCTAACTACTTCATGATACAACAGGTGTACGCATTAACACAATGTACTATACACATTATTGGAAACTATCTTTTCCACAGGTATATTTGTAGGATGATGACATCATCAGACTATACGAAGTGGGTTACATTAGGTGACATTAGATGGGCTACATTGAAGGAATGTCTAAACACTTTGGGCATGTGATCATCAAAGGTGAGTTTACTATCTACCTGTGTCCCCAGGGCCATAATGACTTTCTCCGTATATGCTGGATTACCACCTATGTGGTAATTTGTGTGCACTTTGTTTTACCCAAAGGGGATGACTATGCATTCTTTGCCATTCAGCTTGAGGGCATTGTTTTGACACCAGGTATTTGTCTCTGTAAGACACTTCTGGAGGATGTCTGTGTCAGCTGTACAGTCGATTATGGACCACAGTTACCATTCATCTGCAAACCTGTTCAGTCATACACCTGCCATGATTCCCTGTACCTCTGAGCAGTATCTACTGAACAGGTGGGGTCCCAGGACCAAGACCTGTGTGATGCCATTTGTGACTGGCTTAGAGTTGGACATGGCACCCACAACTATGAATATGTGTGTTTGATCTGTGAGCCACTTGGCCACCCATCCCGTGACATAGCTGTTAATGTTCGAGCTGGTACACTTGTCCATGATGGCAGAGTGGGGAATGGTGTAGTAAGCCCTTAGTGAGGTCAAGGTGGGCTGTGTGGACTACTTTCACCTCCATCTATGTTCATGGTAACTGTTTTAAATAACTCAATAGGTTTGGGAGCCAGGCTCTGCCTTTAACAAGGCAAAGTTGTGTAGAGTCCAGTGTCTGGAGATCTCCAATGTCTCAGTGTATGGGTTCCATGACAATTGGCTCAACAGCTCTGTAGACCCGGTTGAGTAGACATATTGGGCAATGGTTTCCAGGTTCTGTTTTGGCACACCCTTTGTGGAGCTGGATGACTGTTAGTGTATGCCATTCTTTGGGTACATAGCCTGTGGTATGGTTGAGTCTGGACACTGAATGTAGGTCAGTGTGTAGTTCCTTATGGGCCTACTGTAAGATGCAACCTGGGACAACATACAGTCACATTGATGCTATGTTCTTAGCTTTGGTGAGGGCTGTCTTTACCTGCATGTCCATGATGTCTGGGTCTCTGCATCCTTCTATGATGGACACAGGGCCTTTAGGGGGTGATGGGAGGGAGTTTACACTGAACTTGTCCCCCTGGATGTGGGCAATGAAAGTTGGTTTGGTTTATTTCATTCCTTTTTTCAGTAGCTGACAGCATATTTGGAAGTTGACACCTACATGTCTGGTATAGCTACCGAAGGCTTTGTGGTTGTTATTTTTACATTCCTTGTCTATTCGTCTTTAGAAACCATCCTTGGATTATTTTATGAGCGATCATTGTTTCTTCCTGATAATGATCAGTGATGCCTTTCCTTTAGTGAAGTTGGATCTATCATGTGTTCATTTCCTCCTTCTGTCGTCTAGCTTATTTATGGGCAACAACCACCTGATTGTTGTCCTATTTTTGGAGGAGTGCATCTTGGTTTTATTTGTGATGTCTCATTCTATGCATCCCTGTAGATGCTCATAGGATGCACTTGTAAATGTTTCTGCAGATTGCATACCATTATCCTATAGCAAGAGGTCTTCGGAACTTTCCACTTTGGTCTTGGGAAGTGTGCAGTTTGCATTTGCAGATGTCTTCACAATGATTTCATTGACTGGGTGTGTGGGTGGGATGTGGATGTCCAGTGTGATTACTTCATGATCTGATATTCCCAGTGAGGGGTTTATCTCTGTTGTGGAACACTGGTACCCCATGTTGGTGATGATCATGTCCAGTATGTTGTCACCTGTAGTGGGTGTGCTGACCAGCTGTTCCATAGTGTTAGAGTTTCTTAACTGTAGGACACATTGGGCAAAGGACGCTGTATATGAGTAATTCACACACTCAATGTTTGGGTAGCTGTAATCTCCTCATATAATGGTGTTTGATAGGACCTTTATATTTGCCATTGTTCTCCGGAATACTGAGTGAGGTTCCTGAGACAAGGTACATGATCTGTAGCAGGCTACAATGTGATGGGCAGCTTTGCCCAATGTTAGTTGCACTTGCATGGTCTCCAAGGCCTCATGTTGTGCCAGTAACCTGAAGGTGTGGCTATCCAAAAGGTAAATGGCTACACCCCTTCCTTTTGTATTTCACTCATGGTTTTGGGTCCAAAGGTCATAGTGATTGTGAGTGTTTTATGTGGATCATATCCAACAGCTCTATGTTTGACATAGCTTTGTATGTTAGGCAGTGAACACCTCTGAGTAGGCGATGTGCAAGGGAGTATGGATGGAGCATTTTGCGATGGTCTGTGTATGGCATGTATTTCAGGCCACTAATGCTCTTTGTGAGGTAATGCTGCTGACTTTCCAGTTGTTGTAGTTGTCTTGTGAGGTACATAGCAACAGTGGCGTTGTACTCTTTTATAGTTCTAGTGAATGGTGGGTAGAAGGGAACAATGTCCTCTTTTTTTCTGCATGAGACACATTTTGTGATGAGGTGTGCCACATAAGAGGGTTTCCTGACTACTGTGGGAATGTGCTTGTCACAGTTGTATCCACTGTCCACCTGTGACCCAGGGTGTCTTGTCACACTTACAGTGTGAGGTATACTACCACCTATGTTGTAGTTCTTGGCTACAGAGATTTTAACAAAGGTGATGATAATGCACCTTTTGGCATTGAGCTACAGCCCATGGCTTGGACAACAGCCATCTGTCTCAGTGAAGCCCTTTTGTAGGATGTCCACATCTTTAGTGTTTACAATGATGGCTCCTAGTTTGCAGTCCTCTGGAAACTTCAGTAGCCACAGACCTTCAATGTTAATGTTTACTTCAGGGAAGTAGATACTACACAGCCTGGGAAGTTATCTAGTCCCATGGCTGCTGTGATTCTGGCTTCGGAGAGTGTTTTCTACCTGTGCAGCCATGATGGCAGCAACTTTGCAGTCTTCCATTATAGACATGTGCTCTTTCATGGGTGAGAGGGGGGTAAAGTTAACACTGATCCTATCTGCCAGGATGTTGCCAATATCAGTTGGCTTTGTACATTTAGTGCCATTGAGCTGTAACTCAGAACAGATCTGAGTGTAACCATGACATGGACCTGTCTGTTGGGCAGAGATCTCCTGCGTAGACAGTATGCAACAGAGTACAGCTTGGGTTACATTCATTCTTGTTGCATGGGGCAACTATCTGAGGCCAGTAATCCTCTTGTTAAGGTACTTCATTGGTCTTTCTAGCTGCTGAAAGTGCCTAGTCAGATTCATTGCAAGTGTGTTGTGGTACTCTCTGACAGGTCTGATGACTGCTGAGTAGTGGCAACCTCCTTTGACCTAAATCCACAGACCTTGGCAGTTTGTGTGAACACATAGCAGGATTTTCAGACCACTTTGTGAATGCGTTTCTGAAAGTAGAGATGACTATACACATTTGTCCATAGATCCCTTATTATCACATCCATATTTAGCCTGTGTGTGTGAGCATGCCCAGTATGACCTTTCAGTATCTTCCTGCCTGACATTTGCTTCGTTTCTTTAAGTGTGTGAACATGCCCAGTATGACCTTTCAGTGTGATGCTGAATGAAATCCACTACATTTGTTGGAGTGTGTGAGCACGCACAGTATACACATTTATACTATATGTGTATGGTAAATCAAGGTGTATTTTTACAGCAGGGCTCACCTTTGTGTCATAGATCAACAGGGATCATGCTGTGCCTGCAGGGCTTCCATGAGACACTTTGCATAGACTTATCAACATTTCTACATACAGGGGAGACAGCTATTCTTTGTACATTTCTACCCGTGGGCACACCGGATTGTTACTGTGGGTGTACATAGGATGTGGGTTTCACCTGACACTTATACACATTTGCTGTGCCTGCACTGCTATGTACAGGACACCATTACAGTCTGTACTGTTGCCTATTGTACTGGCTTGAGGCATACTACTGTACTACAGATCTTAGCGTCCATTGTCACATATATTAGCTTGCAACTTCATAGCCTACACAGCCCACATCACAACGCTTGGCCTGATGTACTCTGTCTGCATAGGCGTGTGGGTGAGGTTACCCATTTGCCTCATTAGGGGCATGATACAGCATTGCTTTGTGTTTGCATTAGTGTACAATTGTCCTGCTGTGTGTGTGCCACTGTAATGCTGTCATGGCTTAGTGGTTTAGTACTGTGACTATAGTGCACAATATCCTGGGTTCAAGCTCTGTCACTGCTTTTTATTTTCATGCTGGCCAGACCAGACTGCTTAAGGAACAGTAAAGCAGATATGAACATGTTTAACTGACTTTGCTCAACTTTGCCCGACCTTGGCCAGCACGAGCAATTGTGTTTACATATACTAGATATTGCCAAGGCCAAGGTATACTGGGCACGCCTCCTTCTGCCTACTGGGGCAGGCTCAGGTTGTTCCTCCTCCGAGTCATGCTGTGCCTGTGCAGGCCTTGGCAATGGTGGGGGGCTGTTTGGCCCTGCCCCATGCTGTTCCTGCTGCAGCTGTTTTCACAGGATCATATTGTGTAGCATGGCACATACCATGACAATTTGGGTACATGTAGTTGGTGAGTACTGCAAGGCTCCACCAGATGTGTCCAGGCACCGGAACCATAACTTGAGCATCCCAAACACATGCTCGATTACATTTTGTGTTTGTGAGTGTGCCTCATTATGGAGTTCTTGTTCAGGTGTGTGTGCATTTCTGATGGGTGTCATCAGCCATGGCTCCAGTGCGTATCCAGCATCACCCAATAGGTGACCGTCAGGGATGTCCCCATTTAAAAATGTCTGGTACAGCTGCAACAGATGCCAGATATGGGAATCATGGTAGCTTCCAGGGCAGCCAGCACACTCATTCAGTATTATGCCCTGGGCATCGCACACGACCTGGCAGTTGATGGAGTGGAAGCCCTTGGGGTTGATGTAGGCCCTACCCCGCTCACCAGCTGGTGCTTTGATGTGTATGTGTGTGCAGTCAATTGCACCCACTGCCTCAGGGTATTCTGCTATTTGCTGGAAGAGATGCATATTGCTGGCCAATACCTCACAGGAACTGGGGAAATATACATGATCACCGACATGTGCTGACATGGCATTCAGGAACTGGTGCAGTACCCTTGCTGCTGATGCCTGTGAAATCCCCATCATATCACCAGTTGGTCTCTGGTAGGTACCTGTTGCTAATATTCTTAGGCCAACACATACCTTGGTTTCCACTGGGATGGGTTCCCCTCTGTTGGTTCTGTGTGTGAGGCGTGGCCTGCACAGCTCAACAATTTGCTGCAGGAGCTCTCTGTCCATTTATATAGTGCTCCACTATCTCCAGCTCATGTAGCCCCTGGTAGGTTACCCTGGGTCTGTACACTCTTCTCCGTCTCCTCACTGTGGGTTGCTCAGCAGCATTCGCAATGGCACCACCCTCAGCATCTTACACATGTTGCCTTATAACAGCAATGGCAGCCCCTAACATTTTTATGTCTCAGTTTAAGCTTTTTAAGTTTTCACTTCTCTTTGTTAACCGCAGTGTTGCAGCGTTTCTGAGAAAAGTATGGGGGAATGTTGTTTGCAGAGTTTTAAGTGCTGGGCTGGGCTACTGTACTGCCTGTGTAATTGGCTGATTCTGATTGATTTCATCTGGCAGCTCTGCTAGTTCTCCTTGGTTAACTTCCTACTACTTCTTTTCCTTCCTTTTCCCTTTCTGTTTCCACAGGGGGCAGCGCCGCGCAAACACCCGCACACGAGCGCACATGCGTGCACACAGGCTTACACAAGCTTACACAGCTTAGGCGGGTGCATATTCATGTATACAAGCTTAGACGGCCTAACACATGCTTACACGGGCGCACACCCACGCACAAAGGCTTAGACGAGTTTACACACGCGCACACGCACGCACATGCATGCACACAGTGTAAGCAGCTTTGCAAGAAACTTTAGTGATAGCCACGGCATACACCTTCGGTTTCTGGGTTTTAGTTTAGACAACTGTAGACACACCTCTCCTAGTCCTGAGTAACTCACAGCAAACACATGCCACTCTGCTCCAATAAGTTTACAGTCTTTTTGATACATACACCCTCATAATGTCACCCATCTTCTACACTGTTACTCCCCTTATCCTACTCTTACACTCTAGGGACATGGTTCACATAGCAGGAAATACTGGGATTCACTATCCTTATCCTCATTTGCATAGGATTGCCTACTAATGCTTGGTTACATCTCTCAGACTGAGCTTCCCCCTTAGCAACCACTACTCAGTAGCCATGTTGTCTTCAGCCTGCCATTCACTTGCATGGCAGATGAATATTTTGAATTAAATCATATTTGTGGCTTTTAAATTCTTGATTTTCTGATTTTTTTAGTGTACCGCACATTTGCGCTGTGCTGCGCTATGCTTAAACATCAGAGATCGAGGGGAAAAAAAATTTTTTTATATTTTGCAATACATAAAAATGCCACTGGCCACATATTTGGCCAATGGCATGCTTCCTCAACTGGATGCATCCTTTATTTGGAGCTGTCATGGCTCCGTTTTGCTATTTGCTAGTTGCCAACTGAGTACATTTCTACAAATAACACTACTCTTGCTCGGACAGATTTGTGTTTCCTGGATTGCAAATTTACCTCATTTGCATAGCTTTCAGCAGCAAATGAAGTAATTTGCATAAACTAACCCTGTCCGTGCAAGAGTCATTTTAGGAGCTCTCTTGCACGCCCCTGCCGGCTGTTCCTGGATCGCTCGGCAGACATGTTGGCTTGCTGGAGTCTTACTCTACTCCTAGACTCCGTGCAAGCCTTCGTGAATCCGGCCCATTGTGTAGATTAGCAATTCTCCCTGTCATGTTGTGTTCCCATATTTGTAGATGTTGTGTTTGTGCTCAAGCGCTAATTTATTGTGTATGGTGTTTTTTTTTTCTTTTCTCCATGGTTGTATTACCATGGAGTTAGAATATATAATTAATGGTGGTGTGGGGGATGCAGGGGACAGCATTTTACAATACATACATACTATATGGTGTTTTAGTCAAATTGCTTTTCAGTCAAATGTACTTTCATTCATTTGTACCTACTATTTTTTTTTTCACTCAAACCTACCTTTGATAACATGACTCAGAACCATTCTGGGATTACATGCACTATCACGAACAGCTCACTTACAAGTACTTTCTTTTGAAAATCTTACATGGTGCCACTATTAATGAGATTTCATACACTAAAAGTTTTTTTTTTTGCTGGTGTTGCTGTCTATAACTGATGTTTCTCTATAAGCCAAGCCTTGGAACTAGGTCAACAGTACGCCTGAGAATTACTTGGACAAGCAAACTGGCCATTTCACTAACCCTTCCAGTAGTCTTATTGTTTTTAATTTTTGAACACAAATACCTAATACATTTTTAAAACATTGCAGTCATTCTGAATTTCATTCGCACATAAATTCAGTTGATTTATTCTCCACTGAGCGAACTCTCCTTTTCTTGTAGCAACTGACAGCTGTAAAAGAATAATCAAATTGTTTCTCTGTCTTAGATCTTTCCAGCATCCTGCCATTGCTCATGGAGATTTGTGCTCATTAGTTTGCTTTCCATCTACGTACCTCATGCACTGTCTTTACTTCCACTGGTCATTAACTTCACTGACCCCATTAAGCTCTACTGCATTGTTGTACCAACTTAACCCCCTGCCCCAGTACCTACTGTGTACAACCTATGGCTTAGTTTAATATCTGTTGATAACTCCTCCAAATATAATGCTCCTTTGGTTATGTTATCTAAACAATAAATACCATTGTTTTGATATATTTGCTGAATTTTTCTGACTTGAATTTTCTACTTTTTTTTTTTTTTTGGGCGAAGGCAGTCAACAAAGGTATCACACACCCAACAGTTCATTACCCTTACCTGCCAATGCATGGATCTATTAAATGCAGTGTTATAGTATTATATGAGAAAGAGTTAACAAACTGAAAGCTAATGCATAAAGAAAATTGAACTCCAGTTAGGATGGCAAGCAATGGATGTGCTATGTCTATTTGCAGTCAAGTGTTATCTGATCCATTTAATAGCCAGAACTTGTGTGAAATTCTTTTTTTAATGCTTTTATTGAAAATTTATGTACAGGAACAAAAGCACTAACAAAATACAAGAAATAACAATTTACACAAGTGTTTAAATCCATTTTTACTAAATACATAATTAAGATTTATTAAACAGCCAAAGACTACAAATTGATCATAGACTATATATTAATATTTTTCTGTTGACAAGTTCAGTTGCATCCAATAATTACATTCTGTGGTTATTTTGTTTTTGAAATAATAGTTTGCATTTCTTTTGAAACACAGCAGTGACAGTTACTTATACATTCTGAATATGATAACTGGATTTTTCCAATTCTTCGCTGTAATATTCCTGACTATAGCTAATAAGCCCCAGACTAGTATGGAATTCTTCTAGATATCTTTGTGCTAAAATTTGAATCATGTTTACTAGTAAGGCTGGTGTTTGCAGCATACCACTTAAAACTTCTTTTTCAGTGTTTATCCTATAATGTCCTTTTTGCTGTGTAAAGTATATCAATGGGTTAAACGACAGGAGAAAGTTATGTACTTTTTTTTTAAAAATGGAGGAAAGGCAGAGAGCATAAGGTCTCTAAGCAATCAAAGACTGGTCATACACCAGCACTAATCCATTTGATTTTCATTACCCTAAGGAACAAAGACATTCAAAATTATCCTTAGCAACTGATAATTTCTGCCATGTATTTGTTGAACTGAGATCTCAAGGTCAGAAGCTTGTGCACATTGCTTAAATGCAAAAATAAATACCCTTTGTTTTTAATCTCCTCACAAGCTCTTTGCTTCTGATTCTTTAATGTACCTTCTATAACCATACTATGTTTCACATTGACTTACACTTTCCTAGGACACTGAGCAGGCCTGCTCAATTGTGATATTATGCTGTTGAATACTGTCCACTAGTCTTGCTATTATAGTGGTGAAGCAGGCCTGCTCAGCTGTGCAGTAGTCTAAACCTTTCTGGGACACAGACCATCTTGTTGTGGAGTACAGTCTGTAAAGAGTAATTGTCTTGTGGAAACACATTTTTAAATATATGGCTTTTGAATTTTTTTCCTGCTGCATGCTAAATGTGTGCTGCCCGTTTGTCCACCAGGGCCTCTTTACTGTTGCTGCTGAGTTACTTCTCTTATCTGCCAAACATACCTGAGTGCAATACTCCTATTATAGGATGCAGTGAGCTAGTCCTAATAAAATTATAGAATTCCTTTACTTCTTAACATGGTAACACCACCAATCTGCTGAGGTATGCAGGTTTTGACACAGAGGATTCTTTCTGCATTTAAAATCCATGTATCCATTTAATTGTTGTATGTTGTGTGTGTGTGTGTGTGTGTGTGTGTGTGTGTGTGTGTGTGTGTGTGTGTGTGTGTGTGTGTGTGTGTGCATGCACATGTGTGTTTGTACCATATGTGCCATGTAAATTTGCTATTTAGAATAGATTCTATTTGTTATAAACTTGTATACGTATTCAGTGTAACAAAGTACGGCTCTTGTTTTTGCTCTCACCATGGTGCCATAAATGGTGTATGTAAGTTGACATGAGTAAGTATTGTACGTATGAATTTTTTGGCTGCTTATTTACTGTTGACAAAGGCATTTGTCATCTTCATTACCGTAGTGCTTCTTGTATATTCTGGTACACATACTCTTTTCTGGGTCAGTGGAAATTTTTCTTATATTGTGCATGTTTTTTTACTCTACAAAATTGTGTGTGTGTGTGTGTGTGTGTGTGTGTGTGTGTGTGTGTGTGTGTGTGTGTGTGTGTGTGTGTGTGTGTGAACTTTTGTTATGGACCCTCCAGTGTAAGTGGTTCTGTCCAGCTGGACCTCCAGAACCACACTAGCAACAAAGCAAATCATCCAGAACCACACAATGACAACAGAGCAAATAAAGAAAATGAATATATCTCCTATGTTTTCTTCTATTCATTTGTTTCAGTCTGCAAACAGTCCTCTTTTTTGATTTATTTATAATACAATAAGGCTAACTCAGGCCCCTTTATATCTGTGCATAATTATATATATGCAAAATATCCTATGTACTCTTCTTGCTATACTTGGTATCCTATTTATTTATTTTATATTTTTATTCCCAAGTTAGTTTGTATCCTGACTGGGTATTACCACCCGAGTTTTGTGTCTCCAGTTTTTTTTTTTTTTTGGCTGACTCTTCCATTCTGCTGATTAAATGGAAACTATCGGACAATAAATGCAGATGGTAAGTTATGATTAGTAAGTTATGATTAGTGTGCCACACCAGTAAATAAATATAAAATACAATAAAATAAACTATGATACTTAGTTTTGACATAATTCCTCTTTATCTGTAAGCTCTTCCTGCTCATTCTATCCCTATTCCCTTGTCTGGAAACTTACAGCTCTGTTTATCTTCTTACTTGCTTCTATTCCTGTGAGCTGCAAAGTTGTCTTCTGCTGTCTGTACCTCATGTAACCCTTGTCTGAGATGACTCAAAGGTCTTACCATAAAGGTTGTCCCCAGTATGGTTCTTAGCCGGCTTTATACTATGTACAACACAATAGTGATAAAATCTTTCAGTGTAGTTTGCTCCTTCGGGTTTATTACTTTTTGTTCAGTAACAATCAACAAAGTGTGATGTTACAAAATGTTATCGTCAGTGTCTACAGCTATCTTATTGAAGCTGTTAATGAGTTGTTTCCTGTGGTCCAGAATTTGAGGCCCTCGGTCTCCATTACCTAACTATGCAACTCTAAGCAAAATACTTAATAAGACAGCACTCCTGGCCTGAGTCTAGAAATGGTCCATGAAGATCAGTACACTACCCCAATCAACAAGTACAAATAATAAATAATAATAGTAAAATAATATTATAGTGCACTGTAATGAATTTTTCTCCTTTACACATTGCACTGTACTGAATCATATTAACGTTGTTTGGAAGCACTATATAGTGCCTTGGTGTTTTGGCTAGAATTGTTCCTTTTTTTTCCCTCTTTTTTTTGTTTGAGAGGCCTTATCAGGCATGATGCAGCATATTGGAACTATAGATGTTGTTTTATATAAGAGGGGTGCTTAAAACTTACCTACTCATTTTTACTTTCATAACACAGTGATGAAATATATGCAAGTATATTTATATCGGTTGAAAGGGGAGCTAGAATTCTACTTCTACAGCTTGCTTCTCTATGATGTCATCAAAACCCATGATTATTACCCTCAATTTGATTAGTCAAACTGAGTTTTTTTATATTAAAATGCAAATTTAGCTTATTTTAAAAGCAAATCTCATTCTTCCCTTTTGTGAAGTTTCCCACTGGTACTCAAAGTTGGACATGCCTCAGCACGTACAGTCTAACATAAACTACGAGCTTGTTTCAGAAAACATTCCTGAGTGAATGTCAGACTGGCTTGCCTAGTGTTGCAATGCTGCAAAATACAATACAAAAGAAAAAAATATGCAAATGTCTCATTCAGTATGATTTAATGCTGCCTAGTCATATTATAATAAGGTATGTGGCAAGCATTTTGTAATTGATGAAAAGGTAATGAGAAATATCATTCTACAATAAGGAAAGCATGCATAATAAAAAGTGAAGAGCAGTAGATAATGCTGTTATGAGTGAAATGGTCTCAATAGAACATGTCTGGAAACCTGCTCATACTAGTGTTGCAACATATGGTAGCTCTGCATGAAAACCAGGATCAACAAGTACAGCAAGGTCACAATGTGCAGTGCGGAGCATTTCCTCCCAAATATGGCCCGAACTGATGTCTCAAACCTTGACTGACCAGCATATCAGGGATTGGTACTGGGGTGTTAGCTTAGTATGCCCGAACTCTGCGGCATCTGAAGGACCCAAGCGCTACCCCAAGATTTCTGTGGATAGTCCATCCCAGTGGGAGATCAGGGTATGCACAACACTGCATGCTGGCAACTAGCACCTTCTAAAAATTAGTCACGTTGTGGGGAATTTTATAGGCTTCTCCATCCGGGATCCTAAACACTTTTCAGGATGTCATGAAAATGTGAAGGAATATGCCACATACTCAGAAAACTACAAAAAACACATTTCTACTATGGTTGTCATTCACAGAATCATCTCCTTACCTTTGGTACCAATGACTGCACACAGGTGCATATCCAGGGTCTACTTTATTTACGCGAAAGCTTAAAACAGCGAATGCATATGCATTGGACCATATGCATCGAAAGTGCGAACCGTCGAAAACTGTAAACAGAAATCTCCGTAGATGGAGATTTCCATTTACTTCAATGTAGTGCTATCTCAGAGTTGGTATATTTATGTAGTTGGGGATGTGGGGGGTGCAGGGGGGCTTGCCCCCCTGCCTACAGCTGATAAATGTCATGTTTGTTGTGTAGTTCCGTTTTTATTGTGTTTCTATGGTTTCTCGGTTCGATGCATATGGTTTGATGCATATGCATAAGCTGTTTTAAGCTTTCGCATAAATAAAGTAGACCCCATATCCATATGCCAGAAGGTGTCAGTGAGCAGTTGCTTATCATCCACAAAGGACAGTAGAGTATTATCTGCCAGTCTGTGGTCATTGTAAAGGTGTTACCATAAGTATAAATGTCTTTCATCCTGGCAGTGCACATGATCCATATTTATGGCAGACATGTGGTCTGTACCTTGCATTCAGCAATGGGTATGTCATACTGGATACATAGTAAATGCATATCACAACTACATACTGAAGAACAGCAACAGCAATGGTACACAAAACAATGCAAAGAGCAGCTGTACTTGATGTATATTTGTTCATTATAATTTACAGAAAGGCTGGATAACCC